>NC_087173.1:10537985-10540485 GCF_035594125.1 Scylla paramamosain
CCGTAAAAAAGGAGGAATACCGAGGAAGACTCCCGCATTTACTGCCTTGTAAAAGGAACCGCACGAACCACAAAGAGATACAGGCAAAAAAAACATCAAATAACGACGCGGTCTTTTCACACGTTTTAAAAGGAGAACCTACGTATAAATGTGTAAATGTGTACTGTATAATGCTCCCTGGATCCCTCTCCGCCACCCACAGCGACCCTCCTTCCCTCTCTCTCTCCCTCTCCTTCCTTCTCTCGCCACCTCTACCTCCTTCCACCATCCTCCTCCCTCTGCCTCCTCCTCTCCTCTCCGTCCTCCGTCTTTCTGTCTGTTTCGCTTTTGTTAATGAAGATTTTAAGTGGGACCCAGGAGGAGGAGGAGGAAGAGAAGGAGGAGGAGGAGAAAAAAGAGCATCTACTTATGCATTTGAATGTGAAAAGAAAAAAGGTTTACGGAAGAATGGAAGCAACGAGGCGATAAGACAAAACTAATTTTACAAAATGGAGGAAAAAAAAACGGAGGAAGAGGAGAATGAAAAGATAGAGAGAAAGAAGAAGAAGAAGAAGAGGAAAAGAGAAACTAGATAACACACAAATAATACATGGATGAAGCAAAGGAGACCAAATAAAGAAAGAGAGGAGGAGGAGGAGGAGGAAAAGAAAAAAGAAATACAAAAAAGAAAAGAAAGAAAAAAGAAAACAAATAAACACAAACAAACGTAAAATAGAAAAATAATGGAGGAGAATGAAGAGGAAGAAGAAGACAAAACAGGAAGAACAAAGAAGAAAAGAGGATGAGAAAAAGAAGAAAAGACAAATAAAACACAAACAACAAATAGAAAAGAAACAAAACAAAACAAAACAAAAATATAGGGAAAAATAAAGAGAAACATGTGAAGAAGAACAAGAGAGAGAGAGAGAGAGAGAGAGAGAGAGAGAGAGAGAGAGAGAGAGAGAGAGAGAGAGAGAGTTCTGCTTTTTCGTGTTTAGTTTTATCATAATGTTCACTATTTCTTTCTTTTCTCTTTTTTCTTATTTTATTTCGTTGTTTCTTTTTTTTTATTTTTATGATTCATTTTCACGTTGTTGTTGTTGTTGTTGTTGTCGTTTTCTTTTCTTCTTACTATTCTCCTCCTCCTCCTCCTCCTCGTCCTTCTCCTCCTCCTCCTCCTCCTCCTCGTCCTCCTCCTCCTCCTCCTCCTCCTCCTCCTCCTCCTCCTCCTCCTCCTCCTCCTCCTCCTCCTCCTCCTCCTCCTCCTACTGATCCGCCTTCTTTTGTATTCCTTGTCCTAATCTTTACGAGGGACCTTTACTCTCTCTCTCTCTCTCTCTCTCTCTCTCTCTCTCTCTCTCTCTCTCTCTCTCTCTGGCTATCCCTTTAGAACACGTTAATGCGCTCAGAAGGAAGGGGAGCAGCCGCAGATCTTGTAAACATTGTTGGAACTCACGTGTTTGGGATTAAAGGGAAGGTTCTTAAAGGAGATTAGGATATTTTATTTATTTATTTTTTCCGTTGGGTGTGTCGGAAACTGTAGATTTTATTGAAGAGAGATAGGGGGATGCGGGCGAGAGAGAGAGAGAGAGAGAGAGAGAGAGAGAGAGAGAGAGAGAGAGAGAGAGAGAGAGAGAGAGAGAGAGAGAATATTTAGCCTGTACTACTAATACTATTGCTGCTGCTACTACTACTACTACTACTACTACTACTACTACTACTACTACTACTACTACTACTACTACTAACTACTACTACTTACTACTACTACTACTACTATGTACTACTACTACTATACCACCACCACCATTATTTCCACTACAATAATAATGATGATAAAATTGATAATAATAATAATAATAATAATAATAATAATAATAATAATAATAATAATAATAATAATAATAATAATAATAATAATGATAATAATAATAAATTGTAATAATAATAATAGCAATAGTACAAATACCAACACCACCATCACCACCACCACCAATATCACATTTACATACACACACACACACACACACACACACACACTCCCCCTCTCCTCTCTCTCTCTCTCTCTCTCTCTCTCTCTCTCTCTCTCTCTCTCTCTCTCTCTCTCTCTCTCTCTCTCTGATCTGGAACCCTTCCCTCGTAAGCGCCCAGTCCCCTCTATGCAGCTTCAAAGGGCGCCGTCGGGGAAGCAGAGGGCGCGGCAAGGGCGGGAGGAAGGGCGGGACACACTGGGGGAGAGAGGAGCTCTGTTAGTACATTGAATTTTTCCTGGGTTTGAGAAATATGACTGAATTTATACTCACATGTTGAAGAGATTGTGTGGGCGAGTGTTGTGTGGTGGTGGTGGTGGTGGTGGTGGTGGTGGTGATGGTGGTGGTGTTTGTCTTCAGTTTGTATTTGTTTGGTTTGTTTTGTCGTGGTGGTGGTGTTGGTGGTGATGGTATTAGTGGTGATGGTGGTGCGGGAGGAGGAGGAGGAGGAGGAGGATGAATAGTAGATATTGTAGTATTAGTGGTAGTAG
>NC_087173.1:10542985-10580485 GCF_035594125.1 Scylla paramamosain
GGACGCGTGGGGAGGGAAAGGCAAAGGAGGGCCGGAGGGAAAGGTGGAGAAGGAAAGTGCGTGGGGCTGCAGTTAGGAAGGGGATGATGAAGGAAAAGTGTGCGAGTATGGAAGACTCTGAGAAGAAAGTGATGTAGTGTTTTGAAGCGTGTTGTCTCATGAGTGTTTTCAAAGAGCGTATTTGAGAGAGGGAGATTCTCAAGGATGTTTGTTTTTTATTTGATGGTGAAGAGTACTTAGTTATATAGACGTCATGTTTGTAGAAAGTAATGTAGTGTTTAGGAGCTTGTTGTCTCGTGCGTGTTTTCAAAAGCCACAGGGATAATTAGCTGGGTTTTCTGGGTGTGTTGTTTTTCTTTCTTTTCTTTTTTTTTCATTGGTTGATAGTGCAGAGTACTTAGCTATATAGACCGTCATGTTTGTAGAAAGTGAGGTAGTGTTTTGAAGCGTGTTGTCTCGTGAGTATTTTCAAAAGCCACAGGAATAATTAGTCGAGTTCTCAAGGGTGTTTTTTTTTTCTTTCTTTTCTTTTCTCGAGTTAATGATGGAGAACACTTGTTTTACGATCACGAGAACCATAAGACCATCATAATTACATACCAGTATACTATGAAAATCAGAAAAGTTACGGAGATCAAAACAAGAAGAGAACAAGAGAAGGGAAAGTAGAACAAGTAAAGACGTAGTGTAGAGAAAATAAGAGAAAAGACACTAATAACAGAAAAAAATAAAGAAAACAAAGAAAAGCACATCATTACCAGAATAACAATGATATAGGGAAAATCACTTCACCATTAAAGTAAACAAGGGAAAACAGAACAAGAGCAGGTGTAGTAGAGAGAAAATAAAAGAGAGAAAAGATACTGATAAGAGCAAAAATGAAAGAAAACAAAGAAAAACACACCAGTACCAGAATAGCAGTGATATAATTAAAATCTGTTTCCCATTTAAATAAACAAGAGAAGGAAAAAACAAAACAAGATCAGGTGTAGTGCAGAGAAAAGATACAAATAAGAGGAAAAAATACAGAAAACAAAGAAAGAAACACCAATACCAGAATAAAAACTATAAATCGTAAATCTGTTCCTCCCATTTAAGACCATACAAGCAAAAGGAAGTAATGGGTATAATTTTCAAGGGTTAATTTAAAGGTTAAGACTGAAATTTCTCCACTAATAGGTGTGTTGATGGGGCTGCGTGGCGTGTGTGGGGTCTGGGAGAGGCGAGGCCAGGTAGTACAGGTGAGGGTAGGTGGGGAAAGCTGGAGCAGGTGGGGAAAGGTGACGGCATGTGAGTCCAGGTGGAAGTCTCGTTACTTTTTTGTTTAATGGGTATGGACAGAGAGAGAGAGAGAGAGAGAGAGAGAGAGAGAGAGAGAGAGAGAGAGAGAGAGAGAGAGAGATTTAGTGTGTTGTTACTTTCTATACCGTATTTTATATTTTATCTTTACTGTTATTATTGTTTTTGTTACAACAACAACAACTACTACTACTACTACTGCTACTACTATTGCTACTTCTGCAGGTAACGTGGTGAGTGTCTACAAACCAGTGCCGCCACCGAAGCCCTTCAGTGGACCAGCAGTGACTAACAACAGCAGCAGCAGCAGCGGTGGTGGTGGTGGTGGTGGCGGCGGCGGCTCAGCAGGGGAGAATCAGCAGGACAGCAGGAGGCAGGAGCAGCAGGAAACAGCAGCATCTCTCCGTGAACAGCTGGCGAGTGTGACAGGTTAGTGGGCAGGAAGTGGTGTGTGTGTGTGTGTGTGTGTGTGTGTGTGTGTGTGTGTGTGTGTGTGTGGGACTGCTTTTCTCTCTCCATTATATTTCATACCTGTTCTAATCTATTTCTCGTTTCTCTCCTCCTCTTTTATTTTTTTCTCATTCTCTCCCATTCCTTCCTTTCTTCCTTTCTTCACTTTTCTCTTTTCATCCTTCACTCCCTCCATTCCCTTCTTCACACTGCCTCCCTTCTTCATTCTTCCACTCCCTCTCTTCCATCCCCCCCCACTTCCTCTTCCTTCCCCTCCACCATCTCCCTTTATCCGCTCCACTCCCTCTTCCATCCTCCTCCCCTCCACTTCCTCGATCCATCCACTCCACACAATCTTTCTTCCCTCCACCGCCTCCCTCTATTCCCTCCACTCACTGCCTCCTTCACCGCCTCCTGCAGGAACCACGCTACAGTCTGGCCTCCCCCCTCTGCTGCCCCACATCCTGGTGACTGACCAAGGGCACTTCCACACTCACTCCACAAAGTTTCCGGTAAGTGAGGAAGAAAGGGTGTAAGTAAAGGAGTTGTCTAAGTGAGTAAGACCGTGTGTAAGTATGGAAGTCTCTCTCTCTCTCTCTCTCTCTCTCTCTCTCTCTCTCTCTCTCTCTCTCTCTCTCTCTCTCTCTGGTAATATGTTTTCTTCAGGTACTAAATTCAATTGAAAATGTCTAAAAATCTAACATAGTTTTATATTATTTCTCTCTCTCTCTCTCTCTCTCTCTCTCTCTCTCTCTCTCTCTCTCTCTCTCTCTCTCTCTCTCTCTCTCTCTCTCTCTCTCTCTCTCTCTCTCTCTCTCTCTCTCTCCGATATAATGGTTTTCTGAGTAATCAAAATCTAATCAACATTATCTAAAAACCTAATCTACAATAGTTTCACATTACTCTCTCTCTCTCTCTCTCTCTCTCTCTCTCTCTCTCTCTCTCTCTCTCTCTCTCTCTCTCTCTCTCTCTCTCTCTCTCTCTCTCTCTCTCTCTCTCACTAACACACTAACACCTCCTTCAGATCGAGTCTAAGGAGGAACCACCAAGCTTTCCTACCACCTCACCCTCTTGGCGTTCTACTATTCGTCCTCCTCCACCCCTTCTCTCGGGCTCCTCCTCGCTGGGCAGGGGCATCAAGGGGCTCAGTGGGCTGGCAGGGATGGGCGTGGCTAAGGGTAGTACTCTCCCAAGGTCCATCACTACGCCCACGCCCGCACAGACACGCCCGCAGCACCACCATCACTCCCAAGTGGTAAAGTTTTTGGGGGGGTTGTTTACAAAGATGTGGTGACGTAGGATAGATGGTGGGGGGAAATGTGGTGTTAATGGTTAGTGTTAGTGATAGTAATAGTAGTTTTGTGTTTGAGGGTTGATAGGGGCTAGGTTAAGGAGTGTTAGTGATAGGAACGTAGTAGTAGTAGTAGTAGTAGTAGTAGTAGTAGTAGTAGTAGTAGTAGAAGAAGTACTAATAATTTTTGGGGGTCGAGAGGCTAGCAAAAGAAAGATTTATAAGTGTTGATAATAGAAAATGTAGTAGTAGTAGTAGTAGTAGTAATAGTAGTTGGTGTTGTTGTTGTTATTGTTGTCTTTGTTGTTAATGTTGTTGTTTTAAGCCAGGGGTTTTGTAAAGGTGTGATGATGTGTAGAAGTGTTAGTGAGAAAAAAAAAAACGTAGTAGTAATAGCAGCAGCAGCACCAGCAGCAGCAGTAGTAGTAGTAGTAGTAGTAGTAGTAGTAGTAGTTGGTGTTGTTGTTGATGTTGGTGGTGGGGGTGTTTTCCATGGGAGGATTGGTCAGTTAGTGTCTTATGTGGGAGTATGTGAGAGGATTGCATAGTTTCAGTGGTAGTCGGTTTTTTTACTCTTTTATTTATTTATTTATTTATTTATTTTTTTTTTTTTTTCGTTCAGTCAGTAAGAAGTCAGAGATGGCTACGTTTGTCTAAGTGAAAATGGAATTCTTGAGAGGAAATGTTAGTGCCGTACTTGCTAATTTGTGAGAGGAATGCAAAGTTTTGGTGGCAGAGTATGCTTTGTCCAGTCACTGAGAGCTGTGGTATTTTTTTTTTTTTTTCAATGAAGTTAGTTTGTCTAAGTGAAAAAATAAAAAAAAGAAACTCTTGAAAGGTGCCATACGTGATGAAAAGGCGTGGTGTTAGACGTGGTAGTGGATCGCTTGGTAATGAGAGTCTTATAGTAACACTAAACTGAAGCTTTTTAGTGGCTTGTTAAGTTTGTCAAAGTGAAAAAAGGATTCTTGAGAGGGAATTCTTGTGCTTCACGTGTTAGTCCGTGGGCGGAAGCCATAGTTTTAGACGTGGTAGTGGGTCGTTTGGTAGTTTGTGAGAGAGATGGGTGGTAACAGTAATTTGAAAGTTTTTTGTGGCTTGTTAAGTTTGTCAAAGTGAAAGGAAGTTCATGAAGAGGAATTCTGGTACCTTACGTGTTAGTTTTTGATAGGAAGGCATAATTTTAGACGTGGTTGTGGGCCGTTTGGTAGTGAGAGAGATGCGTAATAATTTGAAAGCTTTTAGTGGCATGAACAAACGTGCAGTATTGTGTGTGAAACGTGCAGTGGACATTTCTTTCCTCATTGAGCCTTTATTCAGCTCTTGTTGATTGTTGTTGTTGATCAGATTCCCTCTTACATAAAAAATGGTAGTTTGAAAGTTTTAATTGCCGGGAACTAGTGTGCGATAGTTAGTGGCAGAGAGACGTGTGTGATGATGGTAGTTTGAAATCTTATAAATTGCTGGGAGAAGTGTATCGTTTGCAATAGACACGTGGTAATGGTAGTTTGAAAGATTCGTAGTACTAGGAATAAGTGTGTTGTAGTTTGTGAGACAGGAAATAAAAGGAAGACTAGGTAAAAACATACAGAAGCAGGAGTATAGCTCAGATCCGGTATACAACTAAATAAAAACAAAATACACACACACACACATTCATGCCATGTTTCCAGCTGGCTAAAAAAACAATACGGGAAATCAATTTATCCTCTCCCTGTTGATTCTTTTCCAATAATCGTTAGACTCGTAGTTATAGGTGTGGTAGTCTGAAAGGTTGTAAGTACCGGAATAAGTGTGTGGTAGTTTGTGAGACGTGTAGTTATAGTTGTGGTAGTCTGAAAGGTTGTAAGTACCGGAATAAGTGTGTGGTAGTTTGTGAGACGTGTAGTTATAGTTGTGTTAGTCTGAAAGGTTGTAAGTACCGGAATAAGTGTGTGGTAGTTTGTGAGACGTGTAGTTATAGTTGTATTAGTCTGAAAGGTTGTAAGTACCAGGAATAAATGTGTGGTAGTGTGAGAGAGAGACATATATAGTAATTAGTGATAGTAGTATGTATAAAAGCTTTCAAGTACAAATAGTAAATGTGTGGTGGTTTGTGAAGGGCGTTTGTATATAGTTATGGTAGTTTGGAAGCTTTTAATTGGCGGAAGCAAGTGCGTGGTAGTCTGTGTTGTTTGGGTGTGTTTATTTGCTTGTGTCTTTCAATCGTTTAACCCTTTCACTGCGATATGCAATACTTCACACCACTAAAAGCAATGTATGGAATCTTTATAAGCACCTACAAGAGAGAAAGTGATGAAAAGGAGTAGATTTTGCAGTTTCTAGCCAGCATGTTTGGTCATGGCTGCAAAACGAGAATAATTGCCCCAGAGTGGTCAGTGATTAAGGAAAGATGTACCAAATAGCAGTGAAAGAGTTAACCTGCAATTTTTTGTTATCTTTTTTTCATGTAATAATTTCGTAAAACTATTAACTAACTCTGGTCTTGCTAACACTTTAACATTACTAAGTCTCCAGTTTCCTCCTCCTCAATAACAAAAAAAAAAAAGAAAGTATATATTTATATTTTTATTAACCTTATTTTTCCTGTATTATATATCTTGTAAGAACCAGAAGCTTATCATGAATTGTGTGTTAAGAGAAATAAAGACTGTTAGGTGTGTGTGTGTGTGTGTGTGCATGTGTGTGTGTGTGTGTGTGTGTGTGTGTGTGTGTGTGTGTGTGTGTTACAGTATCTTCAAACAGTTATGCACGCTGGTTGAATAAACTGATCAACATTTCCAGACCAACGGAGGAGGAGGAGGAGGAGGAGGCAGCGGCAGCGGAGGCGGAGGAGGAGGAGGAGGGGAGAGGGACCATCTACTCTCCACGGAGCGTCACATTCGCTTCTGTGACGGCATAGATAACCCTGGTCTGGTGGAGGACGCCGCGCACATGGTGAGTCCACGCACACACACACACACACACACACACACACATACTAAACACTCACGCACCGTTCAGTGTATTAACCTTCCCGTTTGTCTAGAGTTACCGCGCGGCTGCAGGAGGAGGCGGAGGAGGAGGAGGAGGAGGAGCAGGAGCAGCAAGACCTCCTTCAGGCATTCCTCCTGAAGGCACACTGGCTGGCACACTCCCCTCACACCCACAGCAGCGCCCCTTCGAATCTCCCTTCCTCTCTCGGCCCTTCCGCAACAGTTCCCATCAACAGTACCACCCCCCCACCTCCCAGCCCCTCCCAGTGACCTCCCAGCACCCCCAGTTGGCCTCCCACGGGTTGGTGTCCTCCCAGTATCCTTCCCCAGGCCCACAACACCTCCCTCCCTCCTCCCAACACGCCCCAGTGCCCGCCTCCCAAGCTGGTGCCTTCAACAGGGAGGCGTGGGCACGGAGCTCCCAGGGGCATCTCACGGTGAGACTTAAGAGTTTTAAGGGTTTCGTCTTTAAGTGTTTTTTTTTTTTTTTTTGAGGGGGACGGTTTAGATTTTAATAACTTGTTGGGCATCTTACAGTGAGGCATTTCAGAGGTTGTAAGGGCCGTGGCTTGTAATTTTCCCTTGTTTTCTTTTTTTTTTTTTTCTCTCACTTTCTTTTGTGGTTTAGATTTGATTGACTTGTTTTGTAGTAATGTGATATTTTTTTTTTCCTTCCCTGCCCGCGGTGCCTCGTTGCTGTAATGGTCTCTTTCTTTTCTCAGGGTCAAGAAATCTTTTTTCATTTCCACCCCCAGGACGTGGTCGAGCTCCACCCCCCCCAGGGTCACCTCCATCTCAACGGCCACACCCCTTCACACCACCACGCCCCTACCTCCCCCCCGTCCTTCCCCCACAACGGCGTGGCACATCCTCACCACGCCCATCCTCACGCCCATCCCATTCCCAACAACCACGTGGAAGGGGCACACACCCATCCCCCCGTCCCCCAGCACCAGCACAACGGCGAGGCGACGCCCGAGGAGTCCTCCGAGCGGCGGGAAGAGGCGCGGAAGGACGACAAGTGGGGCTCTCTTACACGGGGCCTCGCGGCGCGCAAGTATCAAAACTTCAAAGAGAAACTGACCAACAAATTCTCCCGGAGCGACAAGCCCGAGGAGCGGCCCGGCCAGCAGGGGGAGGTCAGGGGCGCCGCCACCGCGCAGGGCACCACCACCCAGGAGGCGCCGCCCGTCGCCAGCAGGCAGGAGGGCGGGGGCCAGGCTAGCGTGGCGCTGGACGGCGGCCGCGCTGCCAAGCTCAACACAAGCTTCCGCAAAGCTTTGCACCAAAGTTCCGGGAAGGACGCGGCCACCGCCGAGACGATGCTGAACGGTCACCAGGAACACGGCGGCGGCGGCCAGCAGGGCAGCGGTGGAGGCGGCGGGGGAGGAGGCCTTCCTCCACACTACCCTCGCCCTGCCGCTGGGCGTCCTCCTGCCGCCCTGCCGCCGCAGTCCTCGCCGCCCTTGGGCCGCCCTGCAGATCACATGGGGCGCGGCCTGGCAAACAGAAGGTCAGGGTCGTACCACCACCTGACGCACCTGCGGCAAGAGGCGCCCGCGTGGCGCCCACACCACTACTCCGCCGACAACCTTGCCGACGACCACGCCCTGCCTTCAGACCACACCTACTCTGGCCCGGCGGCGGGGGCGGGACGGGGGCAGCCTGCTGGCGGGGAGGGCGGCTGCGGCGGCTCTGGCGGCTCCGACTCAGGGCGTGGGACAGCCGGATCTGGCGGAGAGAGCCGCCCCGCCAACGCCCTGGACACCAGCCTGGATTCCGCCGCCTCGCAGCGACACGCCGGCCAGGGCCACTCCTCAGGTGAGCACAGGTGTTGCCGCCGAGTCGCTCCTCACTCACAGCACACTTATTGGCGAATATTTACACAAACCACACATAAATATTGCGAAATGTCTATTAATCACAGCAGTATCCCACAAAACAGTAGTGTTCTGTCACAGCGGCGGTCATAACTCCTCACCTCCCGCTGTTCCCCCCCCCCCTCACTAACCCGTGGCGTGACCAATCCGCAGGGAATGACTCGGAGTGGGTGGACGTGACGGACGCGGAGCTGCAGCGGATCATGAAGCTCGGCGCGGAGGGGAAGGGCGGCGGCGGCGGCGGTGGCGGTGTGGCGGGGCGGGAGTCACTGGCCGCCACTCCCCCCCTGCCCCCTCTCTCCCCCGAGGCGACCCCTCAATCCTCGCCCTCCAGGCACCGCAAACACGGCCTCTCCTACAGGTAAGGCGCCGTCACACAGGAATTGCGCCTGCTTGAGAAGCAGCAGCAGGCAACCCTCGCCCTACACAACCGCACTTCCTTTGTTTTGCGGTGAACGTTTGACAAGATATTAAACATTTTTCCGTACTGACTGAAAATTTCTGAACATTATTTGCCCAAAGTTGGTTTAGCGAAGTCTATTTCAATTGTTCTTTTGTTTCCGAAATTATATTAAGGAAAGTTTTATGAAACATTGTGAAATAAAAATGTAAATTGCTAAACTGAAGGTTTCGTGTGTGTGTGTGTGTGTGTGTGTGTGTGTGTGTGTAATAATGATAATAATAAACGGTTTATTATTAAGGCAGTTTACAAACTGAAATTGTACAGAGGGGGTGGTGAAATACTTAACATTAATCCTAAAGCTAAGTCTAATCTAGAAAAACGAAATACTATTGATTGATGGCTCGCACCATGGTGGTCTGTGAGTATGTGTGTGTGTGTGTGTGTGTGTGTGTGTGTGTGTGTATACGGGTGACCTGTGATGTGACGGAGCCCTCCCCTCACAGCTGCAATGGCCTCAACAAGCCTGACCTGCTGGAGGCCGCGGGGAGGAGGCGGGGCGGTGCCGGCCACGACTCCTCCCAGTCCACGCCGCGGCGGGAGGGAGGCACGCAGGGGACCCACGGCCACTCGAGGTAAGCATCATCTCGTTTTCTATGAGACCCGTATTCAGAAACGCTTCGCTCTCTCACCACTAGAGCAGCAGCAGTAACATTATAGCATAGCCGGCCCTGCAATAACCGTTCTCTGTGGTGTCTCCTCAGCGGCAAGGGCAACTCGGGCAGCGGCAGCGGGGGCCACAAGAGTGCAGCGCCCCCCGGGAGTGGCTGGGCGCACCGCAAGGATGAGGTGCGGCAGCGGAGCGCCTCCTTCGACTCCCACAGGCATAAGAACCGCATCAACCTAGGTGTGTGTGTGTGTGTGTGTGTGTGTGTGTGTTTAATGCTAAGTGACGTTAAAATCTGGAGTTCTATTTTCATTTACTTCACTTTTTCTCTCTTTCTTTCTTCGTTTTCTTCACGTTTTTTTTTTTTTTGTCTGTGTAATGCTAGTTCTCAACCTCTAAAGCCTCACTCGTCTTACCCTAACACTCAAACACCTTTAAAATCTTACCATACTCATCCTAAACATTCAAAACACTCACTCTTCTCATTCTAATACTTCAAAACATCTTAAAAAACTTAATTCGTCTCATTCTAAACACTCCAAAACATCATCAAAACTCACATGGGAACTCAAGAACCTCTTATCTCTTTCCCTGCTACAGATCCTTCTGCCGGGGACCTGGAGGCGGGCGAGATCACCTCCACCACAGACGCCCTGGACTTGGACTCTATGCTGGATGGCGCCACGGAAGCCACGACAGACGACGAGGCGCTCTCCGCTTATGATCCTGACGTGCACCTGATCAGAAAACAGCTGGAGGGACTTGAGGGAATGTACTCTGAGGTTTGTGTGTGTGTGTGTGTGTAGTAGTAGTAGTAGTAGTAGTAGTAATCTGTTGATTTATCTCCCCTTTTTCTCTTTTTTTTTCTTTTCCTTCCCATTTTTTTTTTTTTTTTTGCAATTTTATCATCCTTATCTCTTATTTCCTCTTCCCTCCCTTCATCCATACCTTATCCCATCTTCTCATCTCTTGTCTTTTCCTTCGTTTTTTTTTTTTTTTTTACAATCTTCTCACTCCCATCTCTTATACCCTCTTCTTTCTTCCCTCCGTGCCTCCTCTTCTCTTCTTTCCCATTGCTTTACAGTCTTCTGTCTCTCGTCACTTAACACCTTCCCTTCCCACTGCCATTAATTACTTTTCTTCCTTCAGGTCCTAAAGCTGCTTGGGGGAAGGCGCGGTGGCAGGACAGTGCTAGGCGGAGGTGATCTGAAGAACTCCCGGCGGCGCCTCCACGGGTCCCTGTCCTCGCTGCCCTCCTCAGTCATGTCCTCCCGACCCGGCAAGGACAGAAGGAAGGTGATTGATGATAGAGTGAGGAGGACGGCACGAGACAACAATAGCAGTAAGGTAAGGAGGAATAACAGGAGGAAGAATTAAAGGAGGAGGATAACTGTTGCGATTTTATTTATATATATATATATATATATATTTTTTTTTTTTTTTATTTATTTATTTTTTTGCAAGAGGGACACTGGCCTAGAGCAAAAAAAAAAAGTCTACTGAGGTGCCAATCCCTAAAGAAAAGACAAAAGATCATCTAAATTGGAAGATAAGTGTCTTGAAATCTCCCTTTTGAAAGAGTTCAGTTCATAAGAAGGAGGAAATACAGAAGCAGGCAGGGAGTTTCAGAGTTTACCAGAAAAAGAGATGAATGACTGAGAATACTGGTTAACTCTTGCATTAGAGAGGTGGGCAGAATAGGAGTGAGAGAAATTAAAGTTTAGTGCAGTGAGACCACAGGAAGAGTGAGGCATGCAGTTTGTAAGACCAGAAGATCAGTTGGCATAAAAATAGTGGTAGAAGGTAGCAAGAGATACAACTGCAGCAATGAGAGAGAGGCTGAGGACAGATATAAACTCTCTTTTAATTTCTTTCCATTTTGTTTCATTGCAGAACATTCACAAGCGCTTTCAGAGACTGGAGAGTCACGTGGTGACCTTAGCGCGAAGTGTGGCTCACCTTAGCTCGGAAATGCGCACCCAGCACCTTATGTTCCAGGTGAGTGGAGGAGTGTACCTGGTGGGGCTGACAAAAGCTGACGAAAGTACAGACAGGAGAAGTAATAGTGTCCATAAAGTCTTTAAGTGATTTTAGGTGTTATTACACACAAACCAAGTCAGTTATTGTACCAAGTTAGGTTCTGCTATTTCAGCCACAGTGACTAACACCTTTTAGCTTTACTCTAACTACATTTCCTCTTTATGTTGCTTGGTCGTCCGTCTTTACTTAGAAAATTATAATATTACCTGACTTTTTTCCCTTCTACAGGAGATCGAGAGCATACGAGCGGAGATTGCAGGCTTGCGAAGTGGAGGAGGTGGAGGAGGCGGGGGCATGTCCAATGGAGGGGCGGGGTCACCAGCAAGGGTGGGTGGTCACGTGTCCTGGGAGTCCTTCAGGGCGGGCATCCCAGGCCTGTCCAACCCTGGCAGGGTGAAGAAGCTTACCCAGTTCTTTGGGGACGAGCCGCCCCTCGTCAGGATCTTTCTTAGGAAACTGGGATACGAGGTGAGGTGGTGAAAGAGGACACAGGGAGGGAGAGAAGGATGGATGAGGTGAGACTAAGGGAGGGAAGGAAGGAGGAATGGGGTGAATGCAGGGAGGGAGAGAAGGATGAATGGTATGAGATGCAGAAAGGGAAAGAAGGATAAATGGGGTGAGATGCAGGGTGACAGAGAGGGATGAATGGGGTGAGATGGAGGGAGGAAAGGAAGATAACTTGGGTAACGCAATAACTCAAGGGCCCTGAGTGAATTAAGCTGATGTAACCTAAGCAAGACCTTTAATTTATATATGTTTAATTTATTCCACCTCACCTTAATAAACAAACACATCAACTAATTCAATAACATCAGGCCCTGAGTTACCTAAGCTGACCTAACCCGAAATGAAGTCTCAAATTTACGTATAGTTTCATTTATGTCCTCCTCACCTTTGATTGACTCACCTGGTAACTCAATAACTCATTAAACTGAAGCCCTTGAGTGACCTACCCCAGCTTAATCTAACCTGATATAACATAATAACTCATTAACTAGCCACTGAGTGACTTAACCTAACCAGACCCAAAAAGAAGGCATCTAAATCTTACCATCTTTTCTCACTTGGCAGAAATATGCGGCGCTGTTCGAGCAGGAGAAGATTGGGATGCTGGAGCTGCCTTACCTGACCGAGGAACGCCTGCACAAGATAGGTATTCCCATGGGCCCCAGACTAAGGATCCTTCAGGAGGCGCAGGGACCCATTAGGAAGGAAGGGAACCTGAGTGTGTATGTAGTGTGAATACTTCCCTCCCTTCTTTCTCTTTCTGTCTCTGATCACCAGTAAGATAAAAATTTGTTAAGTCTTTCCTCTCTTTGCTCAATTTAATACTCTGCCATGTGTCTGTTACTCGAGGCATGTCTGTCGCCCGTCTGTTCATCGTCATTCACTGCAGTATGAATGGTAAATATTGTAGTGTTTATTTCATTCCACTGGTGAGCTATTGGTGTATTTCAAAGACTCGCTGTTTTCTCGAGATTTTCTTTGCTTTATGAGAAAGTGGTGAATTGTGGTTTGCTACGAATGAATGTTGGAAAGCTCAGTAATCATATTCTTTTTTAATCAGTGGAACTTTAAAAAATAAGTGAGCTTTCATGTGCTGCACGAGTTTACTAAAATTTGTTTCTGAAAAAGCATAAGTTAAGAGTACGGTAGACAAGGAAAACTCAATAATTATGACAATTTTTCTTAAATCTGAAAAAAAAAGTTAATTTTCATATACTGAACGATGAGTAAGTGGAAAACATGAGCAAACAGTCTACTTGTAAGAGAACAACATTAGTAAATAGTATATTTGTAAATTAAAATACAAGTAAACAGCTAATTTATAAGTGGATTTTTTTTTAATGCAAAGTGGAAAAGTGCAAGTAAACAGTCTGCTAGACAGAGACAGACAGACAGGCGGATAGACACACACACAGACAGCAGGCACGAAACATATCACAGCCAAGTGTTCACTGTAGCGTGTACGATCCTTCCATGAATTCCTGAAGTCACTGCGAGGACCATATTCTGAAACATTCCCATGCCGCACCTCCACTACTTTCAAAAAGTTCTACTCGAAGTGACACGGATTTTTAAGAGTGTCTTTTTTTTTTTTTTTTTTTTTTTTTTTACGGTTCTAGTGACAGATTAACAAGATTTCTGCATTATCAACAGAAGAAACACTCTTAAGAAATCAGCTAATCTTCGCTATGGCGCTTGAAAATAGTTGGGGTGAGAGAGTAGTGTTTCTGTATACAGGTCCGAGTTGCACGTGGCAGGGATTCATCATATAAGCTAACTCGCCAAAGTCCATAGCGTAGCCGAGGTGTCTGGCGCGCGGAGCCGAGTCTCAGCCGATCCGCCCAGACAGAAGGAGGAGAAGGAGGACCAGACGAGGCTCAGGACCATATTCTGAAACGCCTCTGCTCCGCACCTCCACTACATTCAAAAGGCTCTTAGTAGTGGAAGTAACACTGGTTTTCAAGAGTGTTTTTTTTTTATGGTTATAGTGACAGGTTAATACGATCTCTACGTAATTAACAAGAGAAACACTCTTAAGAACCCGGCTAAGCATCGCTGTGGCCTTTGAAAATAGTCGTGGTGTGAGAGCGAAGCGTTTCTGAGTACGGGCTTCAGTATTGCCATGCCAAAGATATTCCTTCTGGCCTAGACGCTTCCAAGAGCACCTGCCTTGACTTGCGGTGCTTCTGTGCTTCCGTGGGGCTCTTAGTGTATTCAATATTGTCTTATGCGCAGGCGGTGGAGCATGTGTATGTATCTTATTAAGTTGTGGTTAATCATGGCTAGTTTTATATCAAAGGGCTGTCCAGTGAAAGGAAATTGTGAATACTCAGTTTGACTTTGGGTTCACTCGGCCTTCTTTCAGCTTTTTTTTCTTGTGTTTGAAAGCATAGCAAGAAATGCGTCCTGAAAGATGTGTATGTGAGTGAGATGTTGGTGGCGGTGCAACGTGAGAGAAAAGTGAGGAAGATACGGTGTGAAATAAGAAAGGGAAAGCAGTGTAAAGTAAAGGAAACCATGAAATAAGGAAGAACAGTGAAGTGGAGAAGATAACATGGTTAGAAGAAAGGAAAGTAAAACTGTATGAAATAAGAAAAAGAAAAAAAATAATTAAGGAAGAGAAAAATGTGAATCGGAGATGATAACATTATTTGAAATATAGAAGAAAAATAGTCAGTGAAGTAGAAAAGAAAACACTGAAGTGGGGAAAAGAAAAAAATATGAAATGAGAGGAAAAACATGAAATAAGGAAGAGAAACGTATGTGAATTCGAGAAGATAACATAATTTGAAATAAGGAAAAGAAAGAGTCTGTGAATTGAAGAACACTCGAATGAGGAGGTGAAAAATATGAAATAAGAAAAGGAAAACATGAAATAAGAAAGGGAAAACAGTGATGAGAGGAAAATGAACTCCAGTCCATATTTTATTAAGGCAAGCTCTTGAGATTCAGTATTACGGGATGACTTGAGGCAAAGAAAGTGTATGTAATTCATTTCTCTTGCTTCTCTTTCTCTCTCCCTTCTCCCTTTCTCCCTATCACTCTTTCTATTGCCTTTATGCCTTTCACTTGTCTCACTATCATCTATCTCTCCATAATTCCTCCTCTTCCTATTTCTCTCTCTCTCTCTCTCTCTCTCTCTCTCTCTCTCTCTCTCTCTCTCTCTCTCTCTCTCTCTCTCTCTCTCTCTCTCTCTCTCCTATTCCTCTAATTCTTTCCCATTCTCTCTGATCTTACATTCTCTTCCTCTCTTCCATCACTTATTGCTCTTAAAAATATGGATAGAAATACATATTAACTATTAAACATGATAGTATATTGTTGTCCGTTCATTATACGCGAAAAGTATCACGCAGCAATATACTATGGCGATATGTATAGTTGTATGCATTCTGCCATACACTGAGTAATAGCTGGTTTATAGGGAAGCTCGACTCTCGATCGCCTGTATCTTCCACTTAGCCTTGTTTTCTTAAAAGCTTCGCAAATCGGCTTTTTAACAGCCTGTAGTCAAAGTGATTAGGTTTCCAAGGATGTTTTTTTTTTTTTATTGTACTAGTTTAACAATGACTTCACTTGTCAATTAGAGAAAAACAAAGCAAATCACTTATGGGAACCCGAATAATGATCTCTATGTCCTTTCAAAATAATTATTATGAGAGAATAAAGCGTTTAAGAATCACATTCTGAAATACTTCTGCGCCATACCTACACTACATTCTAAAGGCTCTAGTTGAAATGACATGGGTTTTTAAAGGTGTTTTTATGGTTGTAGTTACAGATTTCTACTTTATTAACAGGAAAAACACTCTTGAGAATCCGGCCAATCATCTTTGTGGCCTTTGAAAATGGTAGTGGTGGGAGAGCAAATCACTTTCAGAAGTCTGTAGTAGAAGTTGTACGGGTTTTAAAGAGTGTTATATATATATATATATATATATATATATATATATATATATATATATATATATATATATATATATATATATATATATATATATATATATATATATATATATATATATATATATATATATATAATTTAATGACAGCTTAACAAAATTTCTATATAAGGAACAGGAGAAACAAACTTGAGAACCCGGCTAATCATCTCTGTGGCCTTGGAAAATAGTCGTGGTGAGAGCACAAAGCGTTTCTGAATACGCGCCACGGATCATATCTTTTTCCCTGCTCTCCCTTTCGCCCTCCGCCCTCCACCCTCCCTTCTGGCAGCAGAGTGTAGCGAGTTATGGAGGCTGGCGGTGTGTTGCTGGGACGGGACTCGAAAATTTCATGTCTTATCTCGACTACTATTGGGAGTATTAATAAGACTTTTTCACTTTTTTTTTTTTTTCTTCTTTTAACGACCTCCCTTTTTTTATTTATTTTTTTCTTAGTTTTCTTTCCGCACATTGAAAACTACAATGCTCCTTTTTTTTGTTTTGTTTTGTTTTCGTATTCATATATTTATCTTTAGTTAATTTGACTATTAATGGAATTGTTTATGCCTTCTTCCATTTTTTCCATCGAGCTTATGCTTCCTTAATTATGTTTTTTTTTTCTTTCTTTTAATCACGTTATCATCATTTAGATTTCGTTTCTATGTATACACAACAGTTAACAATTTAACAGAATTAAAATATCCTATTTTTTTTCTCTCTTTTTTTTTCATGTTTCGAATCTCTGTGATTACGTCCAGCTAATGCATTTGTATTTGTGAATCGTGACTTGCTTAATGTTCAAGCATCGAGCGAGAGGTAAGACGAATTAATTGTTTGTCATTTGCCGTAGATTGCTTAGAGAAAGATATTTATTTTTCTCTCGCACTGATTCTCATTATGTTTCGAATCTATACTCTCATCCCCAGTTAATGCATTTGTATTCGTGGTTCTGTTCATTTTTATGCACCGAGCGAAAGGAAAGACAATTTTTTTTCATGCCACTGATGGCGGATTGCTTGGAGACAGGTGAAGTCTCACCCTCCTGCAGTGTTCTTACGGTGTCGCAGCAGCTGTGTGTATGTGTATATATATAGTGTACATAGCTCGTATATAAATTTTAATGACCGCATCTCTCTTCGTCAGGCAGCCCATGTATAAAGATCGTTCGTGTCATTTGTATGAATTATATATAAAGAGGTAAAAGTGAAATGGTCGTTTCGTTTAATCCTTGGAGTCCATCGTTTGGTTTTGTGGTCTGGTGTGTTGGTGGTTGTGTGAAGAGTGATTGGAGATGAGTGCTTTCATTCATATATTTATTGTTGCTATTGATAATGTTTAACGTATAACTAAAGGAAAATATAGAGACAACAAATTCGAGTCTCGGCCCAGAAGCATTACTATGGTGATAAGACTCGTTAGGGGTTCGTGTGAGTGTTTGGTGATGAGAGTTCTTACCCACATATTTGTTGTACTTGTTACTGATAATAATTACGTAAAACAGAGAAAAATCATATAGACTCAAGTTCAACTCTTAGCCTTGAAGCATTAGTAAGATGATAAGACTAAAGTCAGCTCAAACAATAATTATTTCCTGCACATCGAAGTAATGTCCTTAATAAAAAGTAATCGTGTTGTGGTATTCGTATGAAGAGTACTTGGTGATGAGTGTTCTGTTCCAAGTATGTGTTGTATTTGTTATTGGTAATGTTTACGTGTAACTGGAGGAGAAACATATTAGATGTCAAATTAAGTTCGTTGGCCTTGAAGCATCACTAGACATGAATTTAAGATCTGTCAGATAGTTGTCAATATTATCCAATGCACATCGAAGTAACTTCCTTGATAAAAAGTTATTTCGTGCTGGTGTTCATGTGAGGAGAGCTTGGTGATGTGTATTCTATTAAACATTTACTGTACTTGTTATTGGTAATGTTTACGTATAAGTGAAGAAAAAAATCATATAGAGTCAACAAGAACGACTTTTTACCAGGAATGAGTCATTATTTCTTGCACATCAAGGTAACTTCCTTAACAAAAGTAATCTTATGCTGTATTAAACAACTAACACCTGCCTTGCGTTTACTAAAAGTTAGACAATATAGAAACCAGAGTTCAAATAATGCAAAGAACGGAGAGGAGTTCGAGTGTTCGAGACCAGCAGCGAGACCGAAACCCGCCGCCCTGCCACTGCCAGTGTCCCAGAAGCAGCTGTGGAAAGAAGGGTTCTGTTCTGGCCGAAGTTCCTTTGATATGGCATCGAAAGCTCCTTGTCGCAACTTAATTTTGGAGTACAGTGCATCTTTGTGGTCTCACAGAAATCCCTTCTGCCTCACAAGCTCGAGCAAATACCCTCAGAAGTCCATGTCCATGGCAATCTGGTGGCAATCACTACGTACTGTCTCAATTCTGTTGGCACAGCTGATGTAAACACCTCTACGGATCACTACGTGGGAACTTTTGGGCAGTCTTGAAATCGGTTTTTGCGACCCCTAAGTTATTTTTTTAAGTTAATGTAGTTTAAGTTAAGGCTTACATAAACACGTCAAAAATAGTTTGGTGGTGATGTCTATGTTTTGTGTTTTGGATGAAGCCAATGAATAACGCACGATCGTCAAGACTAAAACTGATTCGAGCTGGCATTGTGTTCATTGCTATTGCCGGAGAAAGTGTTCATGTGACCTCAACTATACTGCAGTCCCCTGCCCCTCCCAGGTAAGCTGATCTTTATCACGCACACATGCACAGACTACTTTTTAACATCGAAAATGTGTTCATTATAGGTATAACTGTAGTTACTAGGTGATGAACTTTGGTATTTTACTGGGGCTCGTGAGGGAAAGCACTCAGATGGAGGGAGGTGGGAGGGATGATTAGTTGGGGAGCAATGGGGGAGGTATTATGATTCCCATAAGAGGCCAGTGACCCTGTAAGTGTTCTCCCATTAGCTACACCTATGAATTTTTATGAATTTTATGTAAGATCAGAATGCCTTGGTTCTGTGCGTCCCCTGTGAGGACTGGAATTGGGAACTGAACAATTGTTGGGTAACTATGGGTAGTTGTGGTGTGAGGCTCGAGGCGCTGAACGAGGGCTGTCCTGTGGCCTCTGTCGGGCGGGCAGTCTGTGTGAGGCATTTACGGCATTCCCTGGATAGTAGCTGAATTGGTGGACTTGAGTTCCTGTTGTGTTGTATGTTAATCTATTGTTGCTGTATTATGTTCTATTGTTGTATATTGTTTTATTGTGTAGTTTTGTTGCTTGTGGTTTATGGGTTTGGAGCTTTGGTGGGTAATTGTCTAGAGTCCTTACCGGGCCTTATTACTGGTCTATTCACTTCAATTCTTTTACACATACCTTCACATGCACCTAAAACATCATTTTAAAGTGGGGGACAAATGCCCCCTTCCCTCTAGTCGGTTAGGTTAGGTTAGGTTAGGTTAGGTTTTAGGTGCATGTGAAGGTATGTGTAAAAGAATTGAAGTGAATAGACCAGTAATAAGGCCCGGTAAGGACTCTAGACAATTACCCTAACCTAACCTAACCTAACCTAACCTAACCTAACCGACTAGAGGGAAGGGGGTATTTGTCCCCCACTTTAAAATGATGTTTTAGGTGCATGTGAAGGTATGTGTAAAAGAATTGAAGTGAATAGACCAGTAATAAGGCCCGGTAAGGACTCTAGACAATTACCCTTTGGTGCTGCTCAATTTTTTTTCTCTTTTTTCTCTTGCCTGTGTACTTTGCTGTAACAACTGGTGTCACTAGTAGGATGGGAAAATACGTTGGTACTGTCCAACACACCATGTGTATCCCTCTCTTGTACCTCCCTTGGTGTCACTGGCAGGATGGGAAAATACATTGGTACTATCTGACACACCATGTGTACCCCTCTCTTGTACCTCCCTCCCCTTCAGTCCTCCCCCTCATCAGCAAGTGAACCCCAGCTGCCTCCTCCCTCCACTCCCATTGATTGATAACTACTGAGCTATGGATATGCTTCAGGGTAAGGTGTGTGGTGTTGGCCCAAGCTCCACTTTCCTCACAGGTGATGGGATTGGAAGGTATTCACAGTATTTTTGTCACTACTTGCCTTGTAAGAATGTGACAAGCAGATGGTTGAGGTAGTAGTGTGCAGGTGATCAACATTAATGGCCAAAGCGTTTTCCCTCATTCATTATATTACTACCCCAGTATTGTTTTAGAGAACCATAACACTCTACACATTTAGGAGTATTGTTTTTGATTACCTATATGGATACTGAGAAACTTGCTTTATTGGAGTTTGTTGCAAATTAATAGTTTGAAATGGGGTTATTTTCGTTGCAAATTAATAGTTTGAAATGGGGTTATTTTCGTTAGGTGATGTGCTTAGGTTAGGTTAGTTTAGGTTAGGTTGGGTTAGGTCAGGTTAGATTAGGATTGCCTTTTAAGCTATCATCTCCATTTACCCTAAAATTACCATTTTCATGTTTCCCACCAATAAACCCTGCTTACTGACAAATATAACAAAAAAAAAAAGTTTTGTACTTAAAATGCAGTTTGGTCCTATTGTAAAAAATTTTGCTATCTAGTTCCAGAATGAGAAGAAAGGAAAAATAAAGGGATGTAAGTATGGAAGGAGGGAATGCAAGGTAAAGGGGACCTCAATTCAAGGCTCCTTGGAGCTCTGCCTACTTGACCACTGAAGAACAGACCAGTGGAGTTGCCTGGCATGCTGCCCAGGGAAAAAGTGTTGTACAGTTGATTGGCAAGGCATCCCTCACAGAGACCGCAGCAGCCTTCACCCCTTGCTGCTTTGAAGTTTATGCTATTTAGAAATGAATAGCTAGCCTTTCAGGTCTTGTGATATCATCAAAGTTGGAGATGGAGGTGAAAAGAGACAAGTCTTATGGGGTGAATTTATTCCAGACTAGTTTCACTTTCAGCTTCCTCAGGGGAACTGAGTCAGCCTGTTTCACTGTTTATTAAAGAAAAAGACATTATTAATAAGGGGGGATGAAGCAAAGAGAACTGACTGAAAATTAGTGAGAGAACAAATGACTGGCCAGTCTCGTTGGCTATTTTTCATCAAGGTGTATCATCCACTTGTTTTATTATGATATGCCCTGAATTATGTTGTTCAAACAGTGTTAGTTTGTTAGTGTTCATCCTACATGGTTTTTAATATGTTTTTCACTCATGTGTGACTTCCATGCAGATACTTCTGTAAGATTCATATTTCAATGAAGACAATACTCGCATATCAATCTGTTTTCACCTAATATGTTTGCATCACTGCTCACAAGTGGTCATCTCTTTCACTTCAACCTGCTTCTTGCCTATTTCTGCTAAGTCTTGAGAGAGCCTCAGAACATTAAAGCCTGTCCACGTGATCAACCACAGCTTGATGGGCACTGCCTGCAACTGGGCTAAGTCCACAGGCACAACTGTTTTGTTGCCCACATGGTGTTGATCTGGCCCAGTCATAACCTAAACTACAACCAGTATTTTAGAGGGCACAGCTCAATCATCTAGATGCAGCTTTACAGGCACCCAGTATCACAAGCTTTTGAGGTTCATGGGAGACCTGCATGAAAAGAAATGCCCCTTTCCGAGGCACTTGATGAAGACGTCGCCTAAAGTTGGGAGAATACCCTATAGCTGTGTGGCCTCAACATTCCTTATTTTATCAGCCTGTGAATCTGTGGCAGGTGTTATCCCTTGCCCCAGGTAACAGAGCCACTGTGATGTCTGGGTTTCCAGTTTACCTTCCCCATGTGTCACCAGCTGCCTACTACTCAACCAGCCCAGAGGATGAACAGCTGCAGGAGTGTCATGCAGACTGCAGAGGTCTGTGGAATCGGTGATCATCCCTGCAAATCCACATGCCCTACCACACCATGGAGGTGCATACAAGATAAGATTAAAATTGTATTTTCGTGTTCATTGTGGTGACCCTAGGATCAATTTTATGTAGAACATAAACCTAAAGATACTCTGATTTATATATGATTTATATATAACCAATAATTTATATAACCAACGATTGATAAAATTCTATTTTGAGTTTATGCATTTTGTATTTTTTTATACTTTTATTCTTTTGCTAACTCTGCCTTTTTATTAACTAACAAAGTTGCACTTGCACTTTTTAAACCCATATTGTATATATTCCTTAGCCTCCCTGTAACCATGTAATGAAGCTGTTTGAATTTTAGATTCTGTTCTTCCTTACCTAGTCTTCCAAGGACTGTAAAGACAGAGTTACAGCACATGCCCAGGAAGCATCATGGATGTCTAAGCTTGCAAACATCTTGCAGGTGCTGTGTAACCAAGACCCTTTGAACCTACTGTGTCCACGCCTTGGTGCCAAAGACAAAAGTGTTGGGACAGGAGACTTAAATGTACACAAGACCACCACAGGATCCAGGTCAACACTCAGGGAAGAGAAGGGTTTGAGGCTGTCTGTTCATCTTGTTCTGCCAGGGCATCAAACCCTGAATGTCATGTGTTGAGAGTAAGCCATTTACAATACAGGATACACTCCCATCTCTCAAATACACCCCTTCTCAAATAAATGCCACTAGTTCACCACCTGTCATGTTGCTTAGTGCGCCCTGGTCTCACCTGTGCATCTCTCATTGCACTTTTGTCCTTGATTGTGTATCTTTGTCCCCTTGCCTTACTCTTGCAATTTATCTTTGCAATTTATCTTTGATTAATTTTACATTTATTTCTTTACCTTAGGCTTACCCCTCTCCTCTAATCAAATTTGCATATAATAAATATAAAGAAACATAATAATTGCCAATTAATTTTACATTTATTTTTTTACCTTAGGCTTACCCCTCACCTCTAATCAAATTTGCATATAATAAATATAAAGAAACATAATAATAATTGCCAACATGTAAATTTCAAGAATTAAGGGATAGTTATGAGTGATACTTGTGTCCATAACCTATGTCAGCCTGGTAAAGTAATGGAAAATTTGGCCTTTTACTCAGTGATAAGCAAGCAACACCATATGGCACTGCAGTAGAGAAGGAAAGAATTAAAATTTAACACAGCCTCCAGCCAAGAAACTCATGGGCTGACCAGGCAGTTACTTAATCATCTCTCCACTCTATGTAGCAGTGCTACAGACACTACTATACCAAACCTGAAGAATAACTAAGGCCCACGAATTCCCACAAAAGCAGAAGGCTAACTAACAACATCAACGGACATGGCTGTGACAACCACACACACCCTAAACAGTCATGGTCTCTACAGGAACCCAGAAGAACTGCTATGCCTGTCGATCATTACCCACAGATTGTAACAAATTAACTAGTAATAGTGTATGTATACTAAAAAAACAGAGAACAAAGGAATGCTTTGCTACTCCTATAGAAACCAAGGTGTGTGTGAACGAAGTGGGTGACCCCTCTCTGTCTCAGATCATCTGGGTGTGGGGGTTAGTGTTGCTAGTGATCCATCCACTCAATCTGGAAGAGAAGATAAAATCAGTTAGTTGCCTCTCTGATTAATGGGTGTTTGCTGATGAGAGGTGGAGACTTTGGTGTGATGATGTTGGCAGGCAGTAAACATGTTCAGTAATGCCCTTTTTCCATTAATGAGTTACTCCATGTGGGGATTGTTAGCTGTTCTATGCAGAAGAGGAAACTCATTAAATACTTTGAACAAATGGGAGGGAGTAGAGATGTAGCAGTGTGTGTGTGGTGTGTTTTGGGGAGAAAGAACATGTATGCAACATGAGGAGTAATAATGTTAAACTTTTCAGATGTAGCAGTGTGTGTGTTCGGGAGAAAGAACATGTATATATGCAACATGAGTAATGTTAAACTTTTCAGTTTAAGAGTAGCAGTAGCACATTCCTGTGTAAGCAAAGAACATATAAAGTAAATTGCACAAGTTTAAACATACCCTCAAAAGATGGCTAATCATCTAGCAACCCTGAGTAACAACCAAGTCATGTAGTGTCTCATAAGTGTGTGAACTACTAGTATTTAATAAATTTTAGTGCGGTCATAAAAAAGTGGTACTTAAAAAAATTTCTTTTGGGGCAGCATGCTGTAAACGAGATCATAAGATTTATTAATAAAGTTTAAAATAAAAAAGACAGCTCATATTTAAAATTAAACGGTAGATAGATTTAAATGTACTAATTGCAAGTGAAGGGGTACTCGGTCCCATTAGAGATGGTGTGGTTACACACCACTGATTTTTTTTAACCTGAACTGTGAGATAATACAATAAAAATAAACACAGCAGTAAATTTAGGAAATGTTTTCATACAGATGCTAATTTATCACTATATAAATCTACAATAATTAATCCTATAGAAATTGACATTTTAAGATAGTAAAGAACACACAATAATTGAGGGTATGTCAGATACTGATTACATTTTTTTATCATTGTCTTATAAAAAGGAATGTGCTACCATTATTCTGCACATTACAGCAATAAGCTGCACTACCTCATGCTGCACACTCCTTACTATACATTCTGCCCTCCTTCAATTGCTCAGAGTACTTGGCCTTGATACATTCTGCCCTCCTTCACTTGCTCAGAGTACTCGACCTTGCTACACTGACTCCCTCCTCAGCACAACAGCACACCCAGCTTGAGTAAGGAAGCCTCAGTGATGCCAGATGACCTCAGGATGTCTGCCACCTGCTAACACCATCTGAAATTGGCTGACATCACTACACACACACTTTCTCTCAGCAACAGTTCCACAAAGGACAAGCAAGGAACAACTGTGGTGCATTTAAAACCCTTTCATTATCAGACATCTTTTCTTCTACAGCCACCTCCAAACATTGCACTGGCTAGGAATTACAAAATCCATTCCCTTCTTTCTTGTAGATGTATGTTAAGATTTTAACCATTGCTTCTAGTGGTGTGAATGGTTTATCAGTGAAAGGGTTGAGAATCTGTGTTGCATATAGTAGTAAGTCTAAATTAAATGGCTATGGGCTAAAAACATGTGTGATAGATTTAGACTGGTCAGTCATTTCTACACCAGCTTAGAAATTATGCATTCTGACTTCATTACCATCATCCACTAGATACTATTAAAATTCAAAATATAAAACATGGTATGTAATAGTTATTTCTAATCCACTCCATTCATTCCTCTAGTTTATTTAGAGTATCAATAAGGCAAGTGACAAATATAGAGAGTATCAATAAGGCAAGTGACAAATAATGTCAAGTGCGTTTTGGGGGCACTGCAAAAGAATACTGAATGACGCGGAGAGGTATCTGAGGAGTAGCAATTGAAGAACTGCTGCATTGTGTGTGACCTCACTGAGCAATAGTTTTTGTTTGCCACACATGGAGAGAGGATCACTCCCTCACTATATTCAGTATCCAGATATTTGTATATATATATATACAAATATCTGTGAAAGTATATACATTTTTTTTACCCATTTAGCTCATAATAATAGTAAGAATCACAAATATTAAGTAATTGTAAGAGCTTAACAGAATTACAAAGATATGATTTATCTATTCCATTAAAACTTTCAAATCTTCAGGTCACGAAACTACAACTGTGCAGATATATTAGCTGAGCAAGGTTGACTGGATATATTAGCTGAGCAAGGTTGACTGGAAGATACCTGGAAACTGGAGAAAAAAGACCCCACACCATCACCTCAGAATAGAGAAATGATGCAAAAATAATGCATGCAGTAATTGCAGTTAATAAAATGTAATGAAATTGCTCAAGTCCCAGGTACCGTATCTTTTATCATGAACTTATTAAATCCTATTCTAATTCTGAAGCAGTTGACCATGAGTGTGCCTTGACATAAAAAAAATCCTATTCTAAATCTGAAGCAGTGGGCCACGAGTATTTGGGGATACCTTGACCTCAAAAATCCTATTCTAATTCTGAAGCAGTTGGCCATGAGTGTGCCTTGACATAAAAAAAAAATCCTATTCTAAATCTGAAGCAGTGGGCCATGAGTATTTAAGGATACCTTAAGTGGGCCTTGGTCTTAAAAAAGTTTGAAGACCACTGTTCTAGGGAAACAGCGAAAGATATGTAACCAAGCGTGACAAATACTGCACGGTACTGCTCAACAAACACCTCAGACAACAGCCAGCGCACGACAATCACAGCGTAACAGTTCCCAGCCTTCCGTCCTTCGAGTGACGCCTAACATCCATCACTTCCTTTAGTTTAACCCACGTTCATGGAAAAATTGCTATCACACGATGCAGAAATCCTTCATGCTTTATAGTCACGTCTCAGGTCTATTCGGCGCGTCTGCATTCACCCTTGCATTCACCACAATTGCCGCTACTACACCCTTGCCGGTAATCCGTCACTCACTGCTTCAAGGTTTCGTCTCGCTGGTTGAAAGCGGAAGCAATTTCGTGGTGTTTCCTTTCCCGTTATTTCTGCACTTTCTTCTTACTTATTTATGTACTTTCTTCTCATGCATTCAGTTTTCAGTTTATGCATCTTATTTTTTTTTTTCACATTTAAAGTTAGGAAAAAATTTGAAATAACATCAGCGTTTCCATGCGAGGGTAAGGTTACTTAGGCTGGGTTTGGATAACAGTGATGCGTGGGGATCCGAACTTTTTCGTTCCAGGAGATTGTTCGGATTACGAAAAGTACGGATTCTGAAACTATTTTCCCCACAAGAAATAACAAAGTTCATCCGTTTCTGGATCCAAGAAAACCCACTGCTCCAGCCAGTAATGGCAGTGTCTTTCAATGAAGTGTATTATAAATTATACTTTAGTCAAGTTATAAACAACTAAAATTATATATATAAAAAAAATGTACGCAACCTCAAAAACTCATCCTTGTACGGGGAGTGTGTGACAGATTTATTTATCAACACTCAAAGTTGATGTACCTTCATACACACGAAACTTCAGTTGTTCGGCAATATCAGTTTACTTAGCATGAATATAACCCGAATTTTACAGTCGTTATCAAACCAAGTGTAAGGATTCCAGCCAGGGAAGTGACAGACAGATGACATGAGTTTGTTGTAATCATGTATTTGATCACGAAATGTTACGAGAATAGAACAACTCTGGAGACGAAAAATAATTCTGAAGTCAGCAATTACATATAGATAATGCGTACTATAAAAATGCCTGCAATTCTCTACAAGAATATATATTTCTTTCCACAATTATAATATTAGTAACAAGATATACATACATTTGGGTACACTATATATTGATAATCACAACAAATATTATATGGTTGTGTACACACTGGGTGAATATTCGAGTTATGATCTAAACACAGAAATGACAAAAACAAAACAAATCCAGCGTTGAGAATCTTGATTTGTAAAAAGAGACACGGATGGACGGAGATAAAGTGTGTGTGCGCGCGTGTGTGAAGGAGGTACGCACTTTCACTTTCACGCAACCCTTTAAGAACACACACACACACACACACACACACACACACACGGCAGCCTTGACCTTCACACATTTACCGAAACCATTGCGGCCTGACAACTTAATATTACAACGAGGCACTGCACGCCTTCCCTCGTCCAGTGGTCTTGCTGCACACGAATTTCAACTTTCTCTCATCCCTGTTCTGTCTACAAGCGTTAACCAGTATTTTAAGTCATCCCTTTTCCTGGTAAACTCTGGAACTCCCTGCCTGCTTCTGTATTTCCTCCTTCCTATGACTTGGACTTTTTTTTTCAGGCGGGAGACTTCAAAGACGCTTATCCTCCAATTTTTGACAATCTTCTCTGCTAGGGAGTAGCGCCTAAATGGGCATTTTCTTCTAATTTTGTTTCCTTTGGCCGGTGCCCCTCTTATAAAAATAGTGCCCTCGTATTAAAGAATAAAAAAAAAAAAACACGATTGATAGACTACTCCTATCCTCCTCCTAAGACGCCATAGAAGTATTTGTTATAGATACTTTAACCTTGACTTTTTTTTTAATATTGCCGCACCACAAGGTAAACTAGCCCAAGTAAATAGATCAGAATACCTCTCTACGTCGTACAAACAAATGCCGTCTGTGTACTGATACCTAAAAGAAATGGTCTGGCCAAGAACGGGCAGCTGACGGGGATATACGTGCGCTGCCTGCAAAAAGACTGATGCATTGTGTAGTTATTATCACACAGGGATCTTATTACCAGCTCCATGCCAAAGACTAATGCGTTGCGATGTTATTTGTCACACAGTGATACAGTATTCTTGCCTGCTCCGTGCCCTTAAGAGAATTATCTGAAATCGCTATTCATGACACTAAAGAGGCGGCATTTCGACATTCTCAAAGGTATCAGCGTCTTATCCCGTTACGTATAACAGGATTAGTGGAATTGATGGCGTTTTCATAATTATAAAGACAGTTTCATGACGCTTCAAATTATAGATGGATGGCACCTTCAGTGGGCCCTTTCATGCTTTTTGTTGCCCTAAACCAGAGGACTTCATACATAAAAAAAGCTTAACTAGGAACAAATACTTCACCACCAATGAGAGAAGAGAAAAGAGAAAATACAAATTTGGGAACCCGATTACTCTTTAAATTAAAAACAGTCCCTAAGCAAGAACAAGGCGTTACAAAATATACGGGCCAAGAATAACAACGATAAAGGTGACCGTTGCCTCAGGTACTGATTGTGCTGATCTGATGCCGACTCGAACAAGCCTACTTGTTCGTGAAGCGCCTCTGAACCACCAACTCCGACGTGCTAAGATGCTAAAGTTGGCAGAAATTTGTATGCCACACTTACTTTTGTTCGTCTGTTTTGGCTGGATTTTAATACAAGTCTTTCATAAGGACTATTTTCAATGGCAAAAGAGGCTAAAATCTTGTTCCCCATGATTATTGTTCAATTTTTTTTATTTATTTATTTTTTTTTTTTTATTTAGCTGGATTTGAACGTAAAGCCGCGTCCAGGCGATCGAGCTGCGCCTGCGAGCACAAGCAAGCAGTTTGCCCGTTGAGTATGGCTCCCCGCTTGTGCCCGCTAAATCAGATGGAACTCGCACTTAGAAATGCTCCGGCCTCTCATAATGACCGTTTTCAGTGACTAAAGAGATAAATCGGTCTGATTCTCACTGCTATTGCTCCTATTGGTAATGTATAATCCTTAAACTATCACTATCATACCCACACCCTTAAAAACCCACTAACTTCCACTAGAGCCTCTATCACTAAAACATTCTTGAATACCCGACTATCTCCCACTAGGACCTCAAACTATCAATAAAATCATGACAACGTCCTTGGTAACCTTGTATGCTTTCACCACAAATGTTTGAGTGGTGGAGACAGGACGCCTAATTTAAGTGTTTGAGAAAACGGTCGATGTATGTTTTTACGTGAATCGCGTCTCAGTACCTGCGTTCCTGTGCTTGACTTTGGAGCAGCTAGTGCATAGTTAACCCTGGCCCCGAGACGGAATAAAAATATTGTACTGGTAGGCTCGTCATACTAAACTACGTATTATGCTTTCTGGGGAACTGTCGTACGTACTATTCGCCTTGTTTGAGAATGTCGGGCGGTCGTTTACACACGTTTTCTTTACGTAACTGTTGCATTGTTCAACTACTCTTATTTCCATTGTTTGTTATCTCAACGTCATCGACCCGTCTCTATGTATGTAAATAACTATATGGGACAACCAGATTGAGATACATACATACAGAAAACTATTGGCCTGTCTTTATTTGTATGAAACAGGTAGACAGACAAGACAAACGAACAAAATGGGCAGAAATATACAGGGGTGACATAACAGACATAAAACAGACGGAAGAGACAGACAGGGAACGCAAAAAAAAAAAAAAAAAAAAAAAAAAAAAACGTTCACAAAATCACAAAGAAATACTCACATAACGTAGGTAGCAATGGAAACCATCAAACTCACAACACAACGAAGCTGTTCAGTCACGCAACAACTCAAGGTCAAATGCCGGCGAACACTACAGCAACACGTAACGTGAGCTTCTCGGTTAAAACTGCGTGGAGATCTTGTTGTCGTAGGAGTGTTCCTTGACCCGCATCGCCACCTCCTCGGGCCGGGGAACCGACCAGCGAACCCACGGGTGAATCAGCTTCGGATCCACACGATGCCCGCGAGACCTACCTGTGGGAGGGAGGGAGGGAAGGGAGAGAAGAGAAAGTTAACAAAAAACATTCGTGGAAGTACTGAATATAGTTAGTAATGGTTTCTCAGTTGCTTCTTTCTCAATCAGATACATGTCAGGAAGTATGGAATGGAAGGAAAATGAGAAAATCAACAAGTGCATTCGTGGAAGTATTGCAAATAGTTGGTTTTGGTTTCCTTATTGCTTAAACAGGTATGTGTCAGGAATTATGGAACTCGATGAAAAGAAGGAGAACGTTAATTAACTAGTGCACTCGTAGATGTATTAACTTTACATATAAGGTTTCCTTGTTGCATACTTCTTAACGACATGCGTATCAGGAACATGGAATGGGAGGAGAATGAGAATGTTAATTATTAAGAGCATTATTAAAAGTAACAGACAGGTAGATATGGTTTCTTTTTTTTTTCATTTCTTAAGTCCCTATTCTAAAAAAAAAAAAAAAAAAAACTGTGCTCTCATAAGGACTATTTGTAAATACCACAGAAGAATTCAGGTTCTCATGGATATTCTTCTCGTTGAGGATGCACATTAATAACTGAACAATCACTGGAATCATGAAAATGCCTTAAAACCTCAATACCTTTCACAGCAGCCTGCTAAAAATTGTCGAGTAAAATGCTGAGGTGTTCAAGAATACTCAGATACCGTGTCAAGAGGGTGGGTTGCGAAGACGAAGGATGAAAGACGAAGGATTAGTCATTTAGAGATGCACGGACAGTCAGATAAGAGTGAAGAATAAGGAATACAGGAAGAAGTATTGCTGAACGTGTGATGAACCAGACAGACGCTTGCTGCACCATTTGTCCGTACTCAGAAACGCTTCGTTCTCTCACCACGAGTATTTAATCTAGTACTAGAACCGTAAGAAAAAAAGACCCTTAAAATTCCGTGTCACTTCAACGAGAACCTTTTGAATGTAATGGAGGTGCGGCGCAGAAGTGTTTCAGAACATAGGCCAATATAAGGCTGTTGCATAAGTAAATGATTTTTCCCGTCTCATTCCGTGAAAATCCAGAACAATGTACCAACCTGAATTTTCCTCCTCCTTCTACCCCCTCCCCTTTCCTACCCTTCTCCCTTCTCCCACCTCCCCACTGGAAAAAAAGAAAAAAAGAAAAAGAAAAAAAAACTTGCCCCACATTTCACGACAAACTGGTCTCTTTCCGTTGTCTTTCTTTCTTTTCGATTCACCGTATTAAAATGCCAGCACACTTTATAATATTCTTAACTACCGTTCTCTCATTTCATCCCTGCTAGAGAGAGAGAGAGAGAGAGAGAGAGAGAGAGAGAGAGAGTATTATAACTCAATCTACACGTTGTGGAATAAAAAATAAAAGTTAGCAAAGAATGTAAGTGACAAGGAAAACAAGACACACAAAAAAAATTGAGGAAACTCGTAGGAAAACGCCCAAAGGAGAAGAAGAAGAAGAAGAAAAAAAAGGAAAAGAAGAAGAAGAAGAAGAAGAAGAAGAAGAAAAAGAAGAAGAAGAGGCATGTTGGGTTTGCGAATCATCACTGAGGAATGCAGTGACGCAGAATTACGAAAGAGCAAACAAAGAGCAGAGGCCGGCAAGTATGGGATCTGTTAGACTGTCAGGCGGAAAGGACGGCTAGGGGAAGAACGAAGGATTACGTGGGGAGGTGGAATCGAGAGAGAGACATGAGATAGCTGGCAAGCACAGATATATATAAATAGATATAAAAAAAAAAGGGAGAAAAAAAACAGCAGTGGTAAGTGGGAGGGAGAAGAACGAGAAGACAAAGGATTGGGCGAAGTGAAATTGAGAGAAACATGATAGGTGGCAAATAAAAATATACATAAATAAATAAAAAAAAATAATAAAGTAAATAAATAGATAAAGATCACAAAATAAGGTGATGTAACCCCTTCTATAAATAAGTAAATTAACTAACTTACTAACAAAGTAACTTAGTAACAAAGAAACCATCTCATTTCTGCTACTGCCCTCCTTCTTTACTTCCATCTCTTCTTCATAACAGCACACACTCTTAATTGTTTCCTCTTCATTCCACTCTTCCTTTACAAAACTGAACATCGTAACAGCCGCGGCTGGAGGAGGAGGATGCACAAGACGGAAATTAATGGTTGTGTCGAGCGAAATCCTTGATCTGCGAAAATACTGGCGAGTCTGCCTTCTTCGCTCATGAATCTTGCACCCCGTGTGTTGTGGGCCTATATAAGTGCTAATATAGTTTTTTAGTCTGCAAAATTACTCAGTAAAGAGTTGAAAGTACCTTCTGTTGATATGAATTAATACAAATTTTAATAATCAAGGTATAACCACTATATAAACCTGTGGAAAGAGAGAAACCTTGGGAGCTCAAGAATCTTGCATCCCGTGTTAATATAACTTTTTAGCCTGTAAAATGATTCAATAACGACTTGAAGGCACCTTCTAACGATATCAATCAAAACCGGTTTTAATAATCATGGTATAGTTGCTATATAAGGCTGTGGAAAAAAAGAGAGATCTTGGAGCTCAAAAATCTCGCGGGCCGTAGTGTTGTGGTGCGATGAAGCGCATGCGCAGAAGACCGACTGGCCAGTATTTTCACAGCTCAAGGATTTCGCACTACAGCGACAACATGCAAGAGCGGCCGACTACTCCACAAATTATAAAGCCAGGAAGAAGAGAAGGATGACAGAATGATGAATGATGATAATGATGATGATGATGATGATAAAGATAAGGGAAAAGAAAAAAGAACAAGATGATGATGAAGTTAGGTTGCAAATATTGACATACGCGGCAGCACCTTCCCAGATCCTCCTGTGTCTTCTCGTACCAGGGAAAGGAAGGTGCGAGAGAAAGGAATAAATTTGCTGTACTGAATGTAAGAATATATTATTAAAGTGTAGAAGGGATTAGCTTAAAGATGACAGATCTTATTGGTTACCCTTATTTTGTGAAAGAAAAGAACGTAAACATGAGAGAACGGGAGTATGAAAAAAACAGAATAAATCTGGTTTGGTAAACGTAAGAATATACTTTATTAATGTAGTGATATTATTAAAGATAACAGTTATTATCGGTGATGTATACAAGTGTAACACGAGTTTCTGCAGATATTGCCAGAGGTGAAAGTACAGGTTATTCTAAGCTGAAAATGTTCCTATGGCCATGTGGATTTTGAAGTGTTGTTTAGCCGTTGTATGAAATTCAAGTGTGGCCTGGTGACTGATACAACGGCCAGGCCAGGCGGGTTCCTAAGGCGGAGAAACACCATGTCCACACACTCCACATTACTTTAAGTTACGCGATACAATCTGGACGTATTCACTGTCAATTTCTGGGAGATAAACTATATGATCTGACTAACATTCAGCTGATTTGCTGCTAGTCTCGCTGCTTCCCACTCCTTGCCTGGGCAGTGCATGGCGCCACGCAACCTATTATTTTATTTGTCGTTTATTACATCTATACTATCATTGTGTAATGTTTATCGGTAATCGGTATTGGTCCGTTGTTGTCACTCGTCTCGTTACGGGATACTATAAAACTCCAAAACTTATAGAAATCATGACTGAATTATTCACAATTTCAGATCCTCGCATTGGATACCCACCCGACCCGGCCGATGTCTGTTGCCAGGCCACACTTGAATTTCATGCCTCAGCTAAACAACGCCTCAAAATGCATATGTGCACAGAACATTTTCAACCTAGAATAACCTGTACTTTCACCTCTGGCAATATCCGCAGAAACTCGTGTTACACCTGGTATAATGTGTTTCGCAATTTCCCTGTTTTGTTGTACCAGGAACGGGAAGAGATCTTAAGTTAAAGGCGCATATGAGGTAACGGAATAAACAAGTAGTGCTGAGCGTAAGAGTATATTTTCGTAATGTAGCGATCAGATTCAAGGTAACAGTTATTATCGGTGATGTACATAATGTGTTTCGCAAGCCACGTTTTTTTTTTACGAGGAAAGGCTACGTATAAGAATACTGAATAAACTTATGGTGAACACAAGATGATGATGTGAAGTAGATTTAAAAGTAAAATTTATCATCGGCAGTATGTGTATTGTCTCGCAAAGGGAACAGAACGTAAGAAATGGTACGCTAAGAAGACAGTATAAACATGTGTGGTGGTGAGCGTTACAACATATTCTAATAAAGAAGAAATTATATTGAAGGTAATTTTTTATTCATCTTTCTATTTATTTATTTATTTATTTAGTTTATTTATTTATTTATCTTATTATTTGTTTATTTATTTATTTACCGGCAATGCGCTTATGAGTTGGCAGAATTACAATTGTTCATGAGCCACGAGTCGTTGAACGATGATAAAACTAGTTTTCGAACATACCTGTTTGACTGCTTGCCTGTATGTTTTGTCTGGCTGTCTGCCTGCACACCTCTCATGGCCAGGGTGTGACTGTGTGTGTGTGTGTGTGTGTGCGTGAGGGACGGAGGGAGGGGGAGGGGCGACTTTCATGACAACTGCACCCAACCAGGATGTACTTTTTACCTTTTAGAAATTTACTTGTACACATGACAGTAACTGTACAGCTAATGGGGAAAACCGACCCATCTCCCCCAGACAGCCTCCCACGGTACCCCAAGATCCCCCATCCCGACTCACAGTAGCTACTCCAAGGCGAGGGAAAAACGGGAGTGTTTCGACACGTGACCAAAAAGATGTGATTCAGAAAACATACCACATTCACAAGCATTTCGTCGCCTTTATCTCGATCAGTGTTTACCAGTTCTACTGGAAGTAATTATAGGTCTTTTGAGGGAGTTTTCGTGATTCTAGTAATAGTAGAAAGATTAAAAAAAAAAAAAAGCCCATGAGAACTCGACTAAGCTGTGTGGTATCTGAAAACAGTCCTGATGAGAGAACAAAGGGTTTCAAAGTACAGCCTCATGTGATCTTTCAACCATGTGCTGTGTGCTTTCCAATAGATAAATAAACTAACTAGCTAACTAACCAACTATCTCACCAACTAACCGGTTAACTAACCAACTATCTCAACAACTAACTCACTAATTGACCGATAAACAAATAAAGTAACAAACTAGCAACTTAACTAACTATCGAACTTAACAACTACACAAAACAAACAAATCACAACACAAATCTTTTAAACTAAATAACTAACTAACTAATTATGTATCTAACTATTTATGTCACCATCTAACTAACTTCCTAACAAACTGATTAACTAACAAAGCAGTCAAATCATAACGCAAACTCCACCCAGCCTTCCTTAACCCTTTCGGAAACCCCTTCCTTTCTCCACACAGGGCCAGCGGAGCGAGGCAATACAAGCAATCGGGAATGTAGCGTGGATCTGAAAGGTTTCTCACTCCGGCAATAGAGAGAGAACTAAATAACTATGTATCTATCTATTTAAGTACATTTATGTTTATCTATTTATATATCTATATATCTATCTGTCTATCTATCTGTCTATCCCTCTATTTGTCTATCTATCTTTCTATCTGGCTATATATGTATCTGTCTATCTGTCTATCTAATTATCTATTGATCTGTCTATCTATTTATCTATCTATTTATCTTTCTATCTATGAGTAACTCTCTGCGTATCTATCTATCTATCTATCTCTCTATCTATCTATCTATCTATTTATCTATCTACCTATCTATCTACGAGTAACTATCTATCTATCTATCTATATATATATATATATATATATATATATATATATATATATATATATATATATATATATATATATATATATATATATCTACGAGTAACTATCTATCTAACTAACTAAACTAACAAACTAGCTAACAAACTAACAAGTTAATAAACAAACAAACAAGCTAAACATCTAAACTAAACAAACTAAACAAAAACAAGAACTCTCACCCTGTCAACACACACACATACACACACACACACACACACACACACACACACACACACACACACACACACAGAGAGAGAGAGAGAGAGAGAGAGAGAGAGAGAGAGAGAGAGAGAGAGAGAGAGAGAGAGAGAGAGAGAGAGTGAAGGCAAGCATCAAGGTTTCCTGCACTTACCGGTAAGTAGACTAATGAGGACGCCAAACACAAGGCCCACTACCAAGCCCAGAGGACCCATCTGCGTGTACGACAATCCGAGGAACTTCGTTGGATATTCGAGATCCGATACTCTGAGAAACAGGGAGAGAAATGGGTTGGATTTTCCCAAAGATGTTCAAGGTTTCTTTCTGCGTATGTGTGTGTGTGTGTGTGTGTGTGTGTGTGTGTGTGTGTGTGTGTGTGATGGAGTTTATCTTTTCCTGTCTTTCTTTGTCTTTTTCTCTCTCTCTCTCTCTCTCTCTCTCTCTCTCTCTCTCTCTCTCTCTCTCTCTCTCTCTCTCTCTCTCTCTCTCTCTCTCTCTAGGACTCAGAATTATTGATTACTTTACTTATGAGTGTATTGTCAATCTAATGAAGTACGTATCTAGGCATCGAAGTCTCTCTCTCTCTCTCTCTCTCTCACCTGACGGGCGGGGTTGCAGGGGCGGTGATGTTGAGGTTGGAGGGGCAGGCGTCAGTCGGGGAGGGCAGCAACTCAGGCTTGAGTCCCACCGCAGTGGCCCCGAAGCTGAAGCCCAGAGCCACGCCGGTCCCCAGCAACAAGCACATGCACGCCCCCTGGTGGTGGTGGTGGTGGTATGTTGCAGTAGTAGAAGAACAACAACAACAAGAGCAAGAAGAAGAGCTAGAGGAACAAGAAGTAGTAGTAGTAGTAGTAGTAGTAGTAGTAGTAGTAGTAGTAGTAGTAGCGGCAGCAGCAGCAGCAGCAGCAGCAGCAACAGTAGTAGTAGTAGTAATATTAGTAGTAGTAGTAGTAGTAGTAGTAGTAGTAGTAGTAGTAGTAGTAGTAGTAGTAGTAGTAGTAGCAGTAGTAGTAGTTGTTGTTGTTGCTGCTGTTCTTGTTGTTGTAATAGTATTAGAAGTCACTAAGTCAGTATTACTCTTTGTGTTAGTGACATCACAAATAACACAAATAAGAGCAATGACTTCAGTAACCTACCATCAGATAATCACAAGGAACAAACAAAAATTGCAGCACACACACACACACACACACAAACATTCTTCAGTCCATCCCTTCCTCTTGTCTTTATCCCTCATTCTCTCCCTTTTCTCTTTCCATCACCTTTTTTCTCTTCCTGCTTCCTCTTTACTTCATCTTTCTTCCTTTTCATCCCTACTCTCCCCCACCTTTCTTCTCCTTCCCTGCTCCCTCTTTCCTTTATCTTTCTTCCTTTCCCTCCCTGCTCCCTCTTTCCCTCACCATCCCTACTTTCCCTCAATGCACTCCTCTCTCATTTTTTCTCGTTTTTTTCCTCATCCTCCTCTCCCTCACCATTCTTCCTCTCCCTGTTCCTTCTTCCTTCTTTCCCTCATCCTCCTCTCCCTCCGCTATTTCACCTTGGCATTCGTGAAGGGCATGAAGAGAGCCATAATGAACACCGCCAGGAGAGGACCAGCCACGGAGGACGTCACCGCTATAGCCGCTTGCAGGACGCCGCCCATACTCCCCGCTAGGAACGCCAGGCCAAGTGCGAGGATTCCGTAGGCGAGAGCTGTGATGGCGATGGTGGTGGTGGTGGTGGTAGTTAGATTCATACTCTGAAACATCCACTACTTTCGAAAGCCTCTAGTTGAAGTTACATGGGTTTTAAATAGTTTTTTTTTTATACTTTTAGTGATAAACTGGCAGGATTTCTTCATTATTAACAGCAGATACATTCTTGCGAAGCTAATAATGTCTGTGGCCTTTGAAAATAATCATGGTGAGAGAGCAAAGCGTTTCGAGATACGTCACGACTATTTTCCAAGGCCAAAGAGATGATTAGCCAGGTTCTCAAAACTGTTTCTCCTGTTAGTAACGTGCAAGTCTTGTTAATTTGTCAACAGAACCATAAAACCAC
>NC_087173.1:10585485-10587985 GCF_035594125.1 Scylla paramamosain
GTGTTTTCCTTAACTTATCCTTCTTTTCCTATTTTCTTTATTTCCGCATTTTTCATCCATTTCTTTTCCTTCTTTTTCTTTACTTTCCTCACAGTTACAACTCTCACTCATACTTTTTTTCCCTCTCCTCTTTACTTTTCACAATCACGGCCCCCCTTTCTTTTTTATTTCCTCCTCCTCCTCCTTCTTGTTCTTGTTCTTCTTTTTTCCCTTTACTTTCTACACATTCACAACATTTAATCCTCTTCCATTCGACTCTTTTCTTTACCTTTCACTTTTTTACTTTTATGTTCCTCTTCTTATTATTATTTTCCACACATTCATATCTCTCCATCCACTCTTATCTCCCTCTCCTCCTTCTACCGTTTATTTTCCACACATTCACAACTCTCTTCTCTTCGTCTCCCTCTCTCTCCTTTCTTTTCCACACACTCACAACCATATCTCTCCCTTTTTCTACTCCCCTTCCTTCCTTTTGTTGTTTTTCCATACATACATAATCGTATCCTTTATTATTTCCCTCTCCTACCCTTTATCTTCCACCCAATCACAATTCCTAGTCCCCCCTTTTTTTTTTTTTTATTTCTCTCTCTCCTCCTTCTCACCCTTCACGTACCTGCCACCATGGTGAGAGAGATAAGCAGGATGAAGAAAGGGATGACGAGAAAAATGGCCCTGTAAAGAAGAGATGAGTGCCTAAGTTAGAATACGTACTGGTGTGTGTGTGTGTGTGTGTGTGTGTGTGTGTGTGTGTGTGTGTGTGTGTGTGTGTGTGTGTGTGTGTGTGTGTGTGTGTGTGTGTGTGTGTGTGTGTGTGTCCAAGTGGATTTTTCCTTTTACGTCTTGTTTTTGTTAGGAGTGCGGCTTCTTTTGTCTTATTTATGTTTTTTTATCTATTTTATTTTATTATTTATTATTATTATTATTATTTTTTTTTTTTTTTTTGACGGTGAGAGAGACAGAAAGAAAAATAATAATAAGCTGGATTTGTTATTTGATGTTCTTGGTGTTGCTGTTGGAGTGTGAATTTCTCTCTCTCTCTCTCTCTCTCTCTCTCTCTCTCTCTCTCTCTCTCTCTCTCTCTCTCTCTCTCTCTCTATCTATCTGCACGTGCATAAAACTTAATAGTACCGTTGCATCTGTACAGTTTTCCCCTCGACTCTCTCTCTCTCTCTCTCTCTCTCTCTCTCTCTCTCTCTCTCTCTCTCTCTCTCTCTCTCTCTCTCTCTCTCTCTCTCTCTCCGTGCATGAAACTTTGTACCGTTATGTATGTGCAATCTCTCTCTCTCTCTCTCTCTCTCTCTCTCTCTCTCTCTCTCTCTCTCTCTCTCTCTCTCTCTCTCTCTCTCTCTCTCTCTCTCTCTCTCTCCTCTCTTACATGTAGGAGTGCTTGAGGTTCTTCATGCTAGCGTATCTCTGCACGGTGGTCTGGGTACAGGCATACTGGGATAGCTTGCCCACGATGGCTCCGACGATGATGTTAGGGACGGTGTGGCGCTGGTAGGGAATGTAGCCGTACCTGGAGGGAGAGAGGAAACCAGGTGAAGCAAGGTGAGGGCAGGTGTGAAGTAAAGGGGTGTTTGTATAGTAAGGCGGTATTTGAAGGAAGGGATAGACGGAGATGGGATGAAAAGGAAGAGACACTCAATTTTCTCAGGTTAGGTAATGTAAGGATGGTATAAAGCCAAGCGGTGTTTGAAAGTAAGGGTTTGGTAAGGGTGTGTTTGAAGGCAGGGATGGAAGGAAACAGATGCTCAGCTGAGGCAAGGTGAGAGCAGGTAAGGATGATGTAACGTCAAGGGACGTTTCTGGTATGGTGGTATCTGAAGGTTAAAAAAAGGTCTTGTAAGGACTGTCTGAAAGAAGGAAGTGGATCCAGGAGAGGCTGTTTGAGGGAAGGAAGAAAGAAATGAAATAAAGGAAAGAGAGAAAGTCTGGGAGGGGCTGCTTGAAGAAAACTCTGTTAAAGGTTGTATGAAGGAAGAAAAGAAGGAAGGAAGGACGTGAGGATAATAAGTGAAAACAGGTGGGTATGTTTCAGACGGACTGCTACGTGTAAGCCTGATGGCCTCTTGCAGCTTCCCTTATTTTCTTATTTTGGTTGACGCTGTCTGAATAAATGAAGAAATGAAAGAAGGAAGAAAGGAAGGAAGGAAGGACCACCCAATTATACAAAAAGAAAAAAAAAATCAAGAGCACCCAGTTGAGGAAAAGCAAGCGAAAGGTAACAGAGATGCAGAATAGAGAAAGAGAAAAATAAATAAATAAAAAAAAAACAAGGCAAAGAAAGAGCAAAGAGAAAACAGTGAAGTTAAGTCTGGGAAAAGCTGTTTGATGAGCGAGAGACTGAAGGAGTGAGAGAGAGAGAGAGAGAGAGAGAGAGGGAGAGGGAGAGGGGGAGGGAGACAGAAGTGAGACAGGTAAGGTCACACAGAGGGTAAGTATGCAAGGAGATCAGGTGAGATGAAGATCGAGCCAGGTGGGAGGCTGCATAGAGATA
>NC_087173.1:10600485-10737985 GCF_035594125.1 Scylla paramamosain
ATATAACTTTTTTTTTTTTCACTCAGGAAAATGAAGGAATGACAGAAAAGTGTGAAGAATTTTGGAAATCAAGAAAACATTGCATTACCTGCCATTGGGATTAATGTTAACTTAGTGTGTAAAGATGTAAAATAAACTTGTTATAATATAGGAAATAAGTTAAACTAAATAACAGTAAACATTAAAAACTACTACACACTATTAAAAAGAAGAAATGTATATCTGAGCGTGTGGTAAGCCAAGAGTATCTTGGCGGGTATGCTTCAGGACATCACTCAGCAACCCCGGTCACGACGTGTCCAGTTTATGACACATGAATTGAAAACATTTCGTAAGAGGGGTAAAAAGCCTAATGCGGCATGTTAAATTGGGTAACAAATTAAAGAAAGTTTGCGAACCAGTGGGTTAGGGAAATAGAGAACTGATTTATCATGTTTCCTCATTGCCACAGTCCACACACACGTTCTCATAAGTAACAGTATAATGATCAGATATTGTGCACGTTAATTTTGTTTTCTTCCATGTCACAAATCACACGTTTTCTGTCTTTTTTTTTCCTGTTCCCTTTACGTAAAAATTCACTCAGTCTCTGTGGGAGAAAGTTTTAGCCTGAGGAAAGGGAGAGAAAGAGAGAACAAACATTTCCTCATATAGATTTAAGACGGATGTTTCTCTCTACACAGACACACACAGTAACACCTACACACTCATGACCATCACTACCACCACCTCCAGCAGACATCCACACACTAACCTCTTGATTGTTTTCATATTTTTCGCCTGCTACACGCCAGTCGAGGTATCTGGCATCTGCACTCTTAGGTTGCCGCGACATGGCAGCAACTGGCACGCTGCACGCTGCACGCTGCATCACACCCTGGGGGTGTAATGAAAAATTCGATTACGTTTGTGTTTGGTTTTCCAGTTTTCGTGTTTCCTTTTCAGTTTCCCGTTGATTTCTGGGTGTTTATTTGAAGTCTCTCTCTCTCTCTCTCTCTCTCTCTCTCTCTCTCTCTCTCTCTCTCTCTCTCTCTCTCTCTCTCTCTCTCTCTCTCTCTCTCTCTATTTCAGTGCATTTGTAATATCTTTGTTTTAAGGTAAATTAATTATTCATACACACACACACACACACACACACACACACACACACGGCGAGACAAATGGGCGAGCCTCTTAATGTGTAGCCCCTGTTCACCTGGCAGCAGGTAGGTACGGGATTTAACCCGAGGGATTGTGGTCTCACTTTCCCGGTGGTGTGCGAGTGGTCTCAGTCTTACCCAAAGATCGGTCACTATGAGCTCTGAGCTCTTTCCGTAGGGTAACAGCCGGTTGGGTAACCAGTAGACGACCGTAGGTAAATGACACACACACACACACACACACACACACACACACACACACACACACACACACACACACTGCATTCATAATATTGCATGCAGCAGTCATCCAAATTTCCTTTGGCATGTAAGTGTGTGTGTATGTGTGTGTTTTCACAAACAGGGAATACAGGGGATGAGGAGTATTCCTTATGAGGCGAGATTGAAGCTGTTAAATTTACATTTAGAGAGATGTAGGTTAAGAAGGGACCTGATAGAAGTCTTTAAGTGGTATAAGGGTTATAACAAGGAGGACGTAAACAAAATTCTTAGGATCAACAACCAGGAAAGAACAAGAAGTAACGGGTTCAAGATGGAAAAAATTAGGTTTAAGAGAGAGATAGGAAGAAATTGGTTCTCAAATAGAGTGGTAGATGAATGGAACGGACTCAGTAATCATGTTGTTAGTGCTAAGACATTAGGGAGCTTTAAGAGAAGATTAGGCGGGTTTATGGATGGGGATGATAGGTGGAAATAGGTAGGTATATTTTATACAGGGACTGCCACGTGTAGGCCTGATGGCTTCTTACAGCTTCCACTATTTCTTATGTTCCTATATTCTTGTGTTCCCACGTGCCCTCCCTTATACCCTCTATGAATACCACTGTTTATTTTCAACACTGGCATAAGAATAAATAAATACATAAAACAGGTTGGTAAGGTCCTTACTGTTCTGCATAAGACGTGTTACGGTGTTGGTACATAAGACTTATTTCTGGTGCATTAACTTCTCACTGGTCAGTTATATGAGTATGTTTTTTTTTTTTTTTTTTTTTTTAGGGTACGTGTTTTTAGGGTAGTGTTCTTGTATGTTTTTAATGTTTTTATTGTACTTTGTGTGTGTGTGTGTGTGTGTGTGTGTGTGTGTGTTTAGCATACGTTCTTTTTTTTAAGTATTTTTAGTGTTTTTAGTGTATTTTTTGTATTTTAATGTAAGTTTTTAGTGTTTTGATGTAGGTTTTTGTGTTTTTAGTGTAAGTTTTAAGTGTTTCCGTGTACGTTTTAGTGTTTTAATGTACGTTTTTAGTGTTTGGTGTACATTTTTGCTTTTAGGGTAACTTTTTAGTGTTTTGGTGTGTTTTGTGATTCTAGTGTACGTTTTTTGTTTCTAGTGTACGTTTTTAGTCTATTACGTATACGTTTTTAGTATTTTTGGTGTGCGTCTGTGTTTTTAATGTACGTGTTTTTTAGTATTTTTGGTGTACGTTTTTTGGGGTTTTTGTGTACGTTTTTTAATGTTTTCGGTGTACGTTTTCAGTATTTTAAGTGTTTTTTTTTTATTATGCGTTTTTAATGTACGTGTTTTAGTGCACCAATGTTCGTTCTGATCAACAAGATAAATATTCCACCCGCGGATCGGTAAGATCATTGCAACACACTCTCAGCAGCTCAAACATCCGTCACGACAATCTTGAACAGACTCTGGTGGAAGTTACCGTAGTTTTTAAGGGTAACTGTATTATTCTCGCGATGGTTTAGCAATAACTGTGCATCGCCAATAGGGAGACGTCCATGAAGAACTTATTACCAATTTCCACGGCTTTTGCAAATGGTTCTTACGTGAGAGCGCAGCGTTTACGAATACTGAATTACTGATCCTGCTGAATGATTTATTTATTGTTTTTTATACAAGAGGGACATTGGCCTAGGGCAACAAAAAGGAAGAAAAAAGGCCTACTGAAGTGCCAGTACCTAAGGAGAAAGCCAAGAGGACTTGGAGGAGAGGAGGGGACGGAGAAAAATAACGACAAAAACACACACCTAAGAATAAATAAATAAATAAACGATGGGCCAACTGAACAATAAACTTCTCTAAATCTAGGATTTTCTTTTGGCTATTCTATTTTAGGACTGACATCTCCAAAGTTTTTTTTTTTCTTTTTTCTTGTTTTTGGTGCCCTTGGCCAAATCCCCTCTTGCGTAAAACAAGAATTGTCATAACTGTTTTCTTTTCTATTAACAAGATAATAAAAAACTACTCACTGCGGAAGGCGTCAAATTAATAATGCAAAAGAAGGAATTGTTATCAGGGATGTTGTGTCTAATATGGTTGAGTTGAAACCTTGAGACAGGTCACAAGATTTTTCTCGCCTCGTTCATAAATTACAGCATGATATTTTTTCTTTGATTGCTGTTAACAAGCCAACACTTAGGCTGTTTCACTCTGGTTGGGACGCTACGCAAGCCATGGACGCACGCGAGCGATTGCTTTGCTCGTATTCACACTCGAAGCTACTACGTCTGCTAATAATTTTCACACCAAGAGCCACTTTTACACTCAATCTCTTAGTTGCAACGATGGGAGACTGTATTCTGTGGTCCCAAAAGGAGGAGGAGGAGGAGGAGGAGGAGCTACCAATGCTGACTGTAGCCATGAACTGAAAAGAAAAATAGAAGAAGGTACAAGAAATAAATAAAGGTCAGAGTTTGATGAATGTCACCATCTCGTTCAAGACCTGAAAATTGAAAGTAATATTTTTACTATATATTTCAGATTGTCTCCTGCGCAGTTCAGTGAAGCCCTCTCACTCATAGAACAAGACATCAAGAAGCAACCGACTATACGTAGATGTAGCACGGGATGGCTGGGCGCGAATCCCAGTGACCATTGCACACGCACGAGCAAAGCTGTGCAGGTGTCCTACAAAATCGCTCTCGTCATCGAAATTGCTCCGGAGAACATATTCGACACTTGTAAATTCGATGATATTTTAAATATTCAGTAGATTCTTAACTTCTGTAAAGTTATATTGACAATTACTACTGTTGTGTTGTCTGTGGCATACTCGTATGTTATGATGAAAATGGAGCAAGTAAACATGAGGAGTGTGATAACAGACCACCAAAATCAACTCCATGTGCAAGTGTCTTATCACATAATTTTATACTCATAGATTTCATGTTTTATGAACATCTGTGCCAAACGTCTTGCGGTCTCCTCACTCTCTCACCACGACTGTTTTTCAAGGTCACAGAGATAGTAAGCCAAGTTCACAAGTGTTTTTCCTGTTAATAATGTAAAAATCTTGTTAATATATCAGTAGAACAATAAAACACTCTTAAAACTACTTTTGAAAGTGGAGAAGCGGGCAGAAGTGTTTCAGAATATGGTCCCAAATTACATGAGCAATCCTTGAGATTTTTACCGAGCAGAAATAATCAATACAACTGCAGACACTACGGGATTTAGGTTATTCGATCCATCACTCCAGGCTTATACTGTCAATGGTATTTTTTTTTCAAAAATTACACTAAAACTGGCACGCGATACAGACTCGTCTTTTGAAACACTTCTGCGCCGCACCTCCACCACTTCCAAAAGGCTCTGCTTTGTTATACTGGTTTTTAAGGTTTTTTACAGTTTTACAGAGCGACAGATTAACAAGATTTGTACATTATTAACGGAAGAAACACTCTTGAAATCCTGCCTAATCTGTGACCTCTGGAAACAGTCGTGTTGAAAGTGCGTAACGTTTCTAATACGAGCCTAGATTTGTAAAAACTCTTAGCATTTGTGTATAGTGACTGAAAATACAAACGAGTGTTTGCCTTCCGTCTCAAGTTCTTATATCTTGTGGTGTGGCCGTAGGCTGTGAAAACTTTCGAGACCATGACAAATCAGCCCTCCCCCCCCTTCTCTCTCTCTCTCTCTCTCTCTCTCTCTCTCTGTGTTCCGGTCACGTGTTTACCTGACGAACAATGGTCAGGGATGTAAGGGGAGGGAAGGGGAGGAGAGTAGCAAGGAGAGACAGGGAGAGGGAATAACAGGAAAGGCATGAGAGGGAGGGGAGAGAAGAAGAGGGGAGGAGAGGAGAGGAGATTAGAGGGGAGGAAATGGACGGGATGTTATGTCACAAGCAAGCAGGGAGGGAAGGAGGGGAGGGAGGAGAAAGACAAGATGAAAGGAATGGGAGAAGAGAGGGAGGACAAGAGGAAAGGGGAGATCAAGGGGAGGACAGGAGGAAATGAAGGGGAGGAAAGGGAAGGACATGAGGAAAAGAAGGGGAGGAGATGAGGAGACAGAAGGCAATGGAAGAGAGGGAATAGACAGGCAAGAAAGGGAGGAAGGGGAGGAAGGGGTGGGAAGGGAACGTGAGAGACAGAGAGAGAGAAGACAAGCATAAAGAGGTTATTTGCATCTCCTTGAAATGTTACTATATGGTTTATTGCAACACAATCATCATCATCACGAGCACACACACACACACACACACACACACACACACACACACTCTCTCTCTCTCTCTCTCTCATCACCATTCAAATTTCATTCTATTGCCGACCCTCTCAATCCATCTTCATGCTTCATCTCTCTCTCTCTCTCTCTCTCTCTCTCTCTCTCTCTCTCTCTCTCTCTCTCTCTCTCTCTCTCTCTCCAACACTCAGACCTCTTCATTAATCATTTTATTTCCTCTATTCCTTCTTTCCTCCATTATGTCAATCACAGAGAAGGAGGAAGAGGAAGAGGAGGAGGAGGAGATGAATACCCCCGAAGATCCTCTGTCCATTATCTCCCATCACAACACTTGATGGTCATTCCTCCTCCTTCTCTTACTCCGAATGAATTAAAGATATAAAGACGTCCTCTCCTCTCTCCTTTTAATCCTCACAGTCACTATATACCACTGCTAAAATCTTTATATAAAATTCAAATCTCCTCCCCTCCCCCTCCAAGATTTTCCAAGAGAGGGAGAGAACATCGAATGAATTAAGACAGAAAGACCTCTTCTTTTACCTTCACCGTCATCAAGGTCATCACACACCACTGCTGAAACTACAGCTTAAAACTCAAACCTCCTCCCTTTCCCAAGATTTTTCACAAGTCAGGCAACGCTCTTTCTCTGTGCCACTTCTTCCTGCCAACAGTGCCACCTCATCCTGTCATCTCCCATCTGGTTTCCCTTCAACGCGCAACTAAAATCCTGCAGTGCTCTCAGTCTCATTCTTCCAACTGATATCTCCTGTAAGCCTTTCTTTCTTCTTCTGCTGGTCTCCCTCAACGCTTTCAGTCCTATTCCATCTGCTATCTCCTAAGACCATCTCTTCTCATGGTTTCCAGTGCACGTCTTACAATCTTTTAGTGCTTTCAGTATGAGGCTAGGCCAGTATCCAGAAATGCTTCACTCTCACACCACGACTATTTTCAAAGGCCGCAGAGGTGATTAGCCAGGTTCTCAAAAATGTTTCTCCTGTTAATAATATAAAAATCCTAATTTGTCACTGGTCATAAAAACACCCTAAAAACCAGAGTAATTTTAGCTAGAGCCTTTTGAAAATAGTGGAGGTATGGCGGTTTTAGAATATGGACTCATTATTTTTCCATCTGCTACCTCGTGCAACTTTCTCCTCCTTTCTTTATATCTTCGAGTTTGTCTTCTCTTACTCCCATGCCGATCTTATTTCCTAATTATTCTCACCGAAAACACAACAAATGTCTTTCTTACACTTCATCAATACATTTTTCTATGATTTAATCGAGTTTTCAGGATTCTATTACAGTGTTTCTTCTAACACTATTCGGTAATTTCTTGTAGTGTGTCCATTTCTTTTAGCTCTATTGTTCCGTTTTCTTTAGTTTTCTCTCGTCATATTTTTCTTCTAGGACGCGCCTGGGGTTCTGCAAGGTAATGGAACTGTGAATGGTACCAGAGAGAGAGAGAGAGAGAGAGAGAGAGAGAGAGAGAGAGAGAGAGAGAGAGAGAGGCTGTTATTTTTTTTTCATGCCCAAAGTAGGAAGGAAAGGCAGACAAGAACAAAAAGAATGAGGAAAATGAGGAAGAAAAGAATAAAACGAGTGAAAGAGAAGGAAAAATTCTGAACTCTCTCTCTCTCTCTCTCTCTCTCTCTCTCTCTCTCTCTCTCTCTCTCTCTCTCTTCCTGCTTGCAACACACACACACACACACACACACACACACACATCATTTCCTGTGCCTGTGTGCGTGTCTGGAACGAATGTACACATCCCAAGGTCATGCACGCAGTGTCCTGAGGATACACGAGAGGTGGGGTAACACGTGCACTACATTCCCCCAACCCCCATTCACAGTGACAAGACGTGTGTGTGTGTGTGTGTGTGTGTGTGTGTGTTACTGCTGCTGCACAATAACAACAAGAAAACAACTAAAACTGCTTTTACTACTACTACTACTACTACTACTACTACTACTACTACTACTACTATTTTTACTGTAATTCCCGTTCCTTGATGATGTTAACAACAACAACAACAACAACAACAACAACAACAATAATAATAATAATAATAATAATAATAATAATAATAATAATAATAATAATAATAACAATAATAATAATATACAATACCTGAGCCATTATTCACAAAAGACTCACTGTAATTCTCTCTCATGATTATATTCGCCATCAGGTTCACTCACTCATCACTACCTACTCACCATCCTTCATCCCTCACCCCTTTAATTACCACCCATATAACCCACAGGTCATCACCACATCACCATCACCACATCACTCACAATCACCACTCTCATCACCTAAATAACTCATAGATCACCACCACAACACCATCACCACACTATCACCACCCAGATAACACATTTGTCACCACCATAACATCACCAGCCACCCCCTGACTGTTCAGCGGCAATAGTCATCGTCACCACCCTCACCCCCAACACCATCAGCACCACCTCATCAGTCATCCATCACTTCCTGCCATCAATGACCTGCCCTTCAATCCACAACACAAGTCACATGACAAACTACATGGAACTGAAACCACAAACCTGCACCACTGCCTCGGTTGTACAAAAGTCTGAGTTTAGTTTTGCTCAATGTTCTTATCTCACACGAATTGGACATTTTGAGTTCAATTCATGAGTTTCTCTTATTTTGTGCAGTCATAGATGGTGTTTTTTCTGATATTTGCTCATGTCCACATACTGTCTACTGGGTGTTCTTTGGTGTTCTTTCTGCTCTCCCAACAACTACCTTCATCTTTAATATTCTTCTAAGTGCATGGTCCTTTTCTGCTCTCCTGCCACGCCTATACCATCACAGCCTACACCTAAGCACCTCCACATAATGTCTCCTGGGTGTCCTTTTGTCTCCCCTCTACTTTCCTCTCCTGCCAACTACCTTTATCCCCAGTGTTCTGAGTACATGGTTCTCCTTCACCTTCCTGACATGCCCAAACTGCACACTCTATGCCTCAGCACCTCCACATACTGTCTCCAGGGTATTCTATGGTCTTCCCTCTGCTCTCCCTCTTCATCTCCAGTGTTCCTCAGAGTACATAATTCCAAAACCACCACACTCTCTACCTCCAGAGCACATTCATCAAATCCTTCACTATGTGGTTATGAATACATTACAGAAAAGTGTGAAAAAATCAGAAACCTGAATACATATCTGGTAATTACAGAATATGTGTCCATTATAATTTTTAATAGAAAAAAATTGTTACATAGTAGTAATAAATCTATGTGAATCTTTAGGTGACAGTATCATAGACTCACTGTCAGTATTCTTCCATAACAATTATGATTCCAAAGATGACAACACTCAATGGAAGTAATAGGTGAATAAAACGTGGCAATCACTCCCAGATGACACACCTTTCAATAGCAACAAAACATGCAATGACATGAGTCTTCTGCATTCTTGTAATATATTATCATTAACAAATGCCATTCTTCTTGACCACTGTGCATCCATCAAGCCAATCTAAACAGACCATGACATCACATGAACATTCCATAACATTATGAAACAAGATGGAGATAAAAAAATCTAGAACACAAATAACATTGTACAACATGCTTCTGGTGAATGACAGAAATTATGAAACACAACAGCCAAGATAGAATATCCTACAAGACACACATTACATTAATCCTCTGAATGCTACTTGTTCTCTTCATGTATAATAAAATATCAACTTTTAGACTATCATTTCAAAGGACATCACAGATAACAAAAGAAGCGCTGGGAGCCTTCAAACCTTCCAGTGCTTGTTATTTTATTTCTGCTCAACAAAACTGTGCAGTGATACTCCAAGTAACATGTCACACTGTCATCAGCACTCAAAGGATTGGGAACTAAGTGCATGCATGGAACACACCTGCTACATCATAAGCCTTGTGTGAGTCTTAACTGAAATGACTAAATACAGAAACTTAATATGCGGGAGTACTGCAAGTCTACCTACACTACTCTCTAAGACTTGATTTGAGCAGTGATTTAGCCACTAATACTATTTGGCACTAACATCAGTGAGAACACAGTACTTGCTTCCTCTACTCAAGCTGTGTTTTTTTGTGCAAGGTATAAGAATGATTTTTCTGTGAAGTATACATACAAATCATTGCTTAAGTTCTGGTAACTTATGGTATCTTGATAATTGTAATAATACTGCAATTAAGATAAAGCACATTCATTTGATACCATGAGTAAATCAACATTAGTGTAGCTTACATTTCTATAAAATGGCTGAGAGACACTGACCTCATTATAATGCAAAAGCAATAAAAGACAGCCAATTCATATCTATCTCTACACCAAATGGGTGGACAAGGCAAAGCATATATATTTACATAGCCTAACTGTTAAATAACTCCACTTCACTTATGATATGATTGTTCTATGATATAAATATACCATATAGAAAAAATAAAAGGGAAATAAAGGGATGTGAAGGAATTTTGCTCTATTACTGACACATTGCTTGCCTTTATGACACATCAACACAAAGCTAACCACTAAATCAATCCCATGACTTTGTACTATTTAGAATCTTATGCACTAACACCCAATAAAATTTGTTTGTTGTGGGTTCTCTTTTTAATTCTGAAATGAGCTTGATCAAAACAGAAAGGGGAAGCAAGTGAACATGCACAGTTTACTGTACCCTTGGGCAGGCAGGCACAATCACAACAGTACTGTGCAGAGAGCAAACTATACTAAGGCAGCAACACTAGGGACTTACTATTGCTCCTCTTCCTTCTTTACTGCTGTGTAGGTGGCATACAGTACTGTAATGAGAGCAAATTACTCATCATGATACTACAAGTAGTATCATGATGATACTACTTGGGAAATTACTACTGCTCCTCTTCCTTTTCTATTCCTGTATGTGTGGCAAACAGTACTGTACTGAGAGCAAACTACACTAAGGCAACATTAGGGACCTACTATTGTTATTCTCCCTTCTTTACTGCTGTGTGAGGTGGCAAATAGTACTGTAATGAGACCAAATTACACTAAAGCAACACTTGAAACTTACTATTGCTCCTCATCCTTTCCTACTGCTGTGGGGAGTGGCCAGATGGCAGTCTCATTCCTGCATGGAGGAGAGCGGAATGACATCTTTGATGGACACATTTGAGCCTTTCCGTCCACCTTGCGTGTCCCCGGAAGAGTCTGCCGGATTGAGGTTTGCAGACTTCTTGGTTGAGCTTGGAAAGAAGATATTGGAGGCTTGGGAGATCTTGCGAGGAAGGGATGTGATGGAGGTCTTCCTGGAGGCTTCTGTGTCATCGATGCTTAGGGTGTGCTGGGTGCGCTGAGAACTCTGTCCCTGCATGGTGGAGAATGTCTTGTGCATTACTTGCACTCGAGGCTGCCATGCGTCCTTGATCTGCAATGACAAGAAACTTGCTAGGGCAAGTGTCTCGTTTGTCTTGGTGTTCATGGTTGTGGTTTGTTTAGTTTGTGCTTCAACTCCAATGTTCTTTGATGGTGGTGGTGGTGGTGGTGGTGGTGGTGGTGGTGGTGGTGGTGGTGGTGGCAATGGGGTCATATAATGCTGGTGATGATGGCAGTGATGATGTTATTGATAATGATGATGATGATATTGATGGGTGATGATGGATAATAACAATGATGATATGCTACTGAGTGATGATGATGATATTGATGGGTGATCATGGATAATGACAATGATGGTTATGACAATGATGATGTTATTGAATGATGATGATGATATTGATGGGTGATGGAGATAGACAATATGATATTGATGATAACAGTGATGATGATGATAATGATGATGATGATGATGATGATGATGATGATGATGATGATGATGATGATGATAACAATGATGATACTGATGGATAATGAAGGTGGGTAAGCACTACAGTAGCTTATCAGCAGGGATTTACTGACTGTCACAGCACACACATACAGGTAAGCTGAGAAAGGCTCAGCGTCTGTGATGAAGCAAACACTTACCACAGTCAAGCAGTTTCTCACACTGAGTAGAGAGGGAAAGTCTTCTCACTCAAGCTCTGACAGACATAGCAAGAAGGTTCTCATTCAGGGAAGCTTCATGGGGTGAAGGAGGAGTCTTGCTTGCTGAAGCTTTGACACTCAAACAGGGAAAGCTCTTCAACAAAGTCTCTTTTACCTTTTTCAGATTATCCTTGTTGCAAACTGCGACTATGAATATGAAGACTCCCTGAAGCGCATTAATAATGTCTGTAAACACCCTGCAGGGACGAGGAGAGAAAGATGGTCAATCACTATAGGACAAGATGAAATGGAGCATGATTCTCTTCCTCAATGAAGACTTCCATCACCACTCTTCAGCACATCTCCCAAATCTCCAAAATCTTTCTGAGCCAATCATAATTCTTTTTTCTCACATGGTAAACTATGCAAGGTTTTAAATAAGCAGAAATATTAACAAAACAGGTGACTCTGCCATTTAGCTAGCATGATTACTCAAACAACAATCCATCCATCCATACTGATTAACAAAATCATGCAGATGCAAAATTTAATATTATGACTTATTATTCATCGCTGATATTTTTAACTATCATACTCTGTGACTCACTCTATGCAGTGCTTACAAGTAGTCTAAGGGCTGACTTCACAGTTGTTTGGTAATGTTCTTAACCAAAAGCCTTATAAATTGGTCTAGATCCTACTTCACATTCTAGTTTTCATGACTTTGGAAATCCCAACCTGGTAACAGTCACAACAAAACAAAGGTCTCTCATTCCATAATATAAGCACTGATTTGTTGGTGGTGGTGATTGCCACTCACTGGTAACAATCAAATAGGAAGTGACTGTAAAACTGAACTATATGGCCCTAAGTATACACATATGGCCCCACAATGACTAGATGTAGTAATTTCAATGTCAACATTTCATGACTTACCAGTATGTGCAAGTCCTCCTGTGACTCACGGCTGAGAGGATGTCTGTGATCCACACCACACCCATCACCACAAACAGCTTGGTGAACAGCCACATCCTGTAACACAGTGAAGTTGAGATACATTGTTGTGGAATACACTGTCAGTATGATATGAGGATGACAGGTGGAAATAGGTAAGTATGTTTCGAAAATAGAGGCACTGCCATGTGTAGGCCTGGTAGCTTATTGCTGCTTGCCTTACTATCTCATGTTTTTATGATCCACATCCACCTTCATGTTAAAACATTCTGCCACACCGTATAGAAACATCATCATGTTATGAGGATGACAGGTGGAAGTAGGTATGTTTCATAGAGGTACTGCCATGTGTACATCTGATGACTTCTTGTAGCTTCCCTTATGTTATGATCCACATACACCTTCAGGTAAAAACATTCCACCACACTAAATATAAACATCATCACAACTTCATTTCCCAGACTAACTGCCACAGACTCTTAAAAAATTAGAATCTAGAAAACAAGGGAGAGCAGGAGTTCCTACCACAGCCAAGCAACATCCAAGTAAAGCTTAGTGATTGGTGAAAACCTTTGCATTAGTCATCCCCTTGAGCCATTTTAACTGAGGTAGATGATACCAAGCCTAACTGATAATAAAAGAAAGAACTCATTATAACTAATTCAAGCATCAAGACATTATTCTACATAAAAGAACACATATCTTACTGGTGCTTGGCCTTGGTGGTCTTGTTAGTTCGGCTCGAGTTTGTTTCAAAGTTCTTGGTCCTTTGCTTCATTTTCTGGTACAGTGTCACAGCAACATGGATGAAGAAACCTATATTGATCACCACCAATATCAGGATGAAGCTGGAGAAATAGGCCCAGTATGCCTGATCTCCTGCAGAAGACAAATTATATTAGAGTGTTGCTACATACTCATATCAAATTCTATGTGTATGATGACTATACTGACTACCACCAGTATGAGGATAAAGATGGAGAAACCTCAATTTGATGGTAAAAAACTCATTAACATAAATTCAAGCAAGTCTGTATGTACTTTTAGACAATCCAAATTTACAATAGACTGTTTGAATAATTTCTTAGGAGTTCCCCAGATTCTATAGGTTGAAGTTTCACCTTTGAACTGACATAAACCATCATAGTACTCAGGCAGAACGATGCGAGTTCATTATTGTCCCATGTAATATTCTCAGTTGGCAAGTCTGTACGTAATTTCAAATAATCCAAACTTAAAATTCATTGTTTAAACAAGTTCCTACAGTTATCACAGATTCTGCAGATTAAAATCTCACCTTTAAACCAACACAATCTTGTCATGTTCTCAGCTGGAAAGTCTCTACATAATTTTAAACAATCCAAACTTACAATACACCATTTTAATAAGTTCCTACATGTCCCAAGGATTCTATGAATTAAAATCTCACCTTTGAACCAACATGACCCATCACGATACTGGGGCAGGATGATGTTGTCTGGTGCCACAATATCAAGGACCAAAGTGATAGTGCTCACCACCATTGGGCAGCCCCATGCATACAGTGTGTAGCCCAGAAACACTTTCCTGCTGTGGTGCTGCACTGTGGAGCCTCTGCAAGATATGGTAAAGCTGTTACAGAGGATCCTCGAGTTATGACAAAGTTCTCTTCCTACACCACATTGCAAACTGATTTTCAGCGAAGGTGAGAACCAGCCTAAGTAAGCACCTACAGTATGTCACTCACCTATGTTAATGCTATAGTATTGTAAAGTCATAATCTAGGACACAAAAACACAACTACTGTACCTGTACAAGAACACATGGAGGGCATACAGTAAATAAAAATAATCAAATAAATCTGTAATGAAAAAAAAAAAAATAACAAAGGGGAATGTACAGGGAGACGCACTGCAGCCGTCATAACCACCAAACTCCATATGTTTAGACCATTGTCAACCAAGGACCCCCTGCATCAAGATTGCTGTTGTCCTCTCACCTTATCTTGACATCTATGAGCTCTGTTGTTATTGTTGAGTTTCAAATTGTTAGTATTGAGTCATTAGGGAACTTTAAAAGAAAACTAGAGAAATATATGGATAGGGATGATAGGTGAAAATAGATATATTTTGTACAGGGACTGCCACATGTAGGCTTGATGACTTTTTGTAGCTTCCCTTATCTTCTTATGTTCTTATTTTCAAATTATATCTTCCTTCACTTGCAACACTTCCTTCATATCCATAAAAAATACAGACAAAAATAATGGACCTCTTTAGTAAACAGCATCTGCCACTTTAGTAAATACCAAGTCACTCAAGTAAATAGTACCTGCCACTCTAATAAACAGTACCTGCCACTCTGGTATTTGCCAAGGTTAGAGCACTGGGCCATGGTGCTGCTGGTGGTTAGTCTTACCTCAAGATCTTCCACATGTCAAAGCACATGACATTCAGCCAGAAGAACACTGCCAAAACAGTCAGGTGTCTCACATATGCTGAGGAAGAAAGGGGCTATTACAAAACATATCATCATTGCTTCTCATCAACATACTATTGCTGTCATGCCCTCTTAAGAAGAAAGCGGTTGTTACAAAATACATTATTTCCTCTCATCAATGTGACACTACTGTCATGCTCTCTGGAACATCATACACACATTCAGAGATCTATCTGTAAGTGGGATAAGTTGATCCATGAGAGGCACCCTTGCTGGAGTGACATGACAGTACCTTAGATGTAAAGGCAATTATGATTGGGTTTGGTTAGGTTAGGTCTACATTCATTCAGTTCACTAATTTCACTGCTGATTCTTTCACTGGGTAGATCACAGTTTGTAAAAGCATCATAGTCTGCCTTGAAATAAACTCAGTGTGTGGAAGATGACTAAGCTACGGCTACTTCCATAATTCACCAGTTTCCACCACATTAGACTCACCCAACGATTCTACATAAGTCCTATGCCAAGGATTCTATATCTTGGACTCACCCACAGCATAGCAGCTCGCCTTGGTGGGAGCATTCTCTGGGCCGCATAGATGGCAGATATAGGCAGTGAGCATTGCAGCCACCATGGAGATTAGGCAGCGGCCATAGGTATGGTCCCTCAGCTCGGCCACGCTAAGGTACACCCCCAAGGTCGCCAATAAGAACACACAGGATAATCCCACCATCACCTGAAGCAACACAATGACATTAACTCCAAGCCCTGTATTCTAAAACACTTTACTCTATCACCACAACTATTTTCAAAGGCCACTGAGATGATCAGCCATTTTTTTTTTTTTTTTTTATAAATGGGGGAGGGAGAGTGGAAAGCAGCAATGAGAATAAATGTAATAAAAAGCAAAGGTTGAGAGAAAAGAAATCATGTCTTACTTCTTACCTTGATCAAAATATCCCGCCAGAAGCACGTGAATTCCTTTGGGGGGAAGCAGATCATGGCGAATCTCACAGGGTCCCCAGTGCCTCCTATACGGTTGTCCATGCAGTACATGGAGGGCGGCACAGGAACTCTCTCGGGACTGACATAGAGGGAACCATTAGGGAGGAGGTGCATGTCCCCTTCTTCAAGATGGAATGCACAGCCTGGCTCACCAACTACAAACTTCCATTGCTCATTGATCTCTTGCCCTGGGATCTGCTCTGGTTGCCAAAGCTGGCTAGCATCATTAGCCCATCCACAAAACTTGCCAAACATCACTTGACCATCAAGACAACACTTCCTTACACACGCGCTGGCGTTGCAGTGGTGGTTGTAGTAGTGATGATGGTCTTTGAAGCAGATCTGTGCCACATACTGTAGTTCTCCGGTTTCTGTTTGTTGCGGTGCCACACAGAATTGGTTCTCCCAGGGGTTGGAGGCCACCCAAATGTCCGGTTCCCAATTTAAGGAGGCAATGGGCTGTGTGTCTGCCAGCTGTCCCTCAGTGCCGAGCTTTATCTGGTGATGGAATTCATGTTGACCACATGTGACCGGCACCAGACTGCCATCCACATCATCCCAGTCCACCACATGTTTCCCCAGCTGGAGTGGTGGAGCTTGGGCAGTCTGAGCCTGGTGAGGGTGGCAGGACCCGTCCTGATGTAGGAGATGGTTTGGAGGGCAGCAGCGAGGTACCGCCGGGAGAGGCAGGCAAATATGGGCATCAAAATAAGTATTTCCCCTCTCCCAGAAATGTACAATGCAGAAGACATCATTAGTGAATATACTCATGGTACTCAGCCACAGTAAACGTCCATCTGGTAAAAGTAAAATGTCACCCGTGAGTGTGGAATGGATGTGACCCTCGGGGCACTTCTGCTTCTCCAGCGGCATGACTGTCACATTCTGTAGCATGCTCGTTGGAACAGCCACTCCATAGTTCTCTTGGTCCACTTCATCCTTCACTGGATCAAAATTTATTTTGTTATACACAGGAACTATGGTACTACTGTTTACACACTTGGTGTCATCCCAGGCTTGGTCCTCGTTGCAGTAACACTTCCTCAGGCTGAGAGTACTGGCAAGATCCGAGGCCACTTCTTGGATCAACAGGCTTGTTACAAATAACATCACCACACTCAATTTTCTCCGCATCACACATGAAGAGGCCACACGTCTTAACATTGTTGTCTCTTCCTGCCCCGTCTATCTCTGAGGAAGCAGAAAAAAGGGCAATAACAATGGTGTCTGTACCTGCATATTCATGAACGGAACAGAGATAGTGATGACGCTGTCTATAATGGCAATGAGGTAAGTTATTCTATACAGTAAATCTCTCTCTCTCTCTCTCTCTCTCTCTCTCTCTCTCTCTCTCTCTCTCTCTCCCCTGCCGAAGGAGGTCACCTACGGTGAGGCTTGAAGCATGGTCAGTGGTGTCATCTTCTTTGATGGCTTGCTGTCACTGGAAGGTTCGGTGTCCACAGAATCCACTAAGACAGGTCAACCAGACAGAGACCCAGTTTTCCTCTCCTACCGAGCAGTGATATCAGCTGTATCACAACTCTCTCTCTCTCTCTCTCTCTCTCTCTCTCTCTCTCTCTCTCTCTCTCTTGATCTCTTGATCTCTCTTGATCTCAATGTCTTGGATTAAGAGATGGTATATCTATCATGTTGGAGGTGATTTTATTATTAAAAGGATTAATATAGAACATTACTAAATAAACTGATTTTACAAAAACATTTTCATATTAATGCAGTACACAAACACATCATGCAGTACACAAACACATCAAAATTACTGTTTGATTGTCCTATTATCTACTACATACGGTGACTAATTTATAATTTTCATACATTTTCTTTCCTTATTTCTGCATGTCTTGGCATTTTTTTCATTTATCCAAATATCGTTATTTAACTTTCTCATTTTAAAGAACACTGATATTCTGACAAAGAAGTCAATGTCAACATTTGGTAAATCAATGCCCACATTCTCAATGGCAGATCAGATTTTCTTGAAGCATCCTTTTCCTTCCTTTGGACTGTCTCCATTAGTATTTGAAATATTTCCCTCATTGTGGTTAGTTGAGAGTAAAATAACTGAGGGAACATACAGTTCACCTCTGTTCATTCTCTCAATCCAAGTATCATCTTTGTCCATGCAATCATTATCTTTCTGCCTGATGTCAGGATATTTCACACCAAATTTCTTAACATTTATTTATTTATTTATTTATTTATTTTTATGTAGGAGGGACACTGACCAAGGGCAAAAAAAAAAAAAAAAGCCCACCGAGATGTCAGTCCAAGAAAAGGGTCCAAAGCGGTAGCCAAAAATTGAAGGAATTCAAGTCATAGGATGGTGGAGATACAGAAGCAGGCAGGGAGTTCCAAAGTTTATCAGAGAAAGGGATGAATGACTGAGAATACTGGTTAACTCTTGCATTAGAGAGGTGGACAGTATAGGAGTGAAAAAAGAAACTCTTGTGCAGCGAAGCCATGGGAGGAGGGGAGGCATGCAGTTAGCAAGATCAGAAGTGCAATTAGCATGAAAATAGAAGTACAAGATAGCTAAAGATGCAACATTGCAGCGATAAGAGAGAGGCTGATAACAGTCAGTTAAAGAAGAGGAGTTGATGAGATGAAGAGCTTTTGATTCCACCCCGTCTAGAAGAGGGGTATGTGTGGAACACCCCCCAGACATGTGAGGCATATTCCATACATGGACGGATAAAGCCCTTGTACAGCTGGGGGGTGGGGGGTAGGGGGGAAAAACTGGCGGAGACGTCTCAGAACGCCTAACTTCATAGAAGCTGTTTTAGCTAGAGATAAGATATGAAGTTTCCAGTTCACATTATAGGTAGAGGACAGACCGAGGATGTTATAGGTAGAGGACAGACCGAGGATGTTCAGTAAAGAAGAGGGGGACACTTGAGTGTCATTGAAGAAGAGGGGATAGCTGTCTGGAAGGTTGTGTCGAATTAATAAATAGAGGAATTGAGTTTTTGAGGCATTGAACAATACCAAGTTTGCTCTGCCCCAATCAGAAATCTTAAAAAGATCAGAAGCCAGGCATTCTGTGGCTTCGCTGTGTGAAATGTTTACTTCCTGGAGGGTTGGACGTCTGTGAAAAGACGTGGAAAAGTGCACGGTGGTATCATCAGCATAGGAGTGGATAGGACAAGAAGTTTGGTTTTGAAGGTCATTAATGAATAATAAGAAGAGAGTAGGTGACAGGACAGAACCCTGAGGAACACCAGTGTTAACAGATTTAGGAGAACAGCAGTGACTGTCTACCACAGCAGCAATAGAACGGTCAGAAAGGAAACAGGAAGTTACAGAGAGAAGGATAGAAGTCATAGGAAGGTAGTTTGGGAATCAAAGCCTTATGCCAGACTCTATCAAAAGATTTTGATGTGTCCAAGGCAATAGGAGAAGTTTCACCAAAATTTCTAAAAGAGGATGACCAAGACTCAGTAAGGAAAGCCAGATCACCAGTAGAGCGGCCCTGAGTGAACCCATACTGGAGATCCGATAGAAGGTTGTGAAGTGATAGATGTTTAAGTATCTTCCTGTTGAGGATAAATTAAAAAACTTTAGATAGGTAGGAAATTAAAGCATTAGGACGGTAGTTTGAGGGATTAGAACAGTCACCCTTTTTTAGGAACAGGCTGAATGTAGGTAAACTTCCAGCAAGAAGGAAAGGTAGATGTTGACAGACAGAGCTGAAAGAGTTTGACTAGGCAAGGTGCAAACACGGAGGTACAGTTTTGGAGAACAATAGAAGATCCGTAAGCCTTCAGAGGGTTTAGGCCAAAAAGGGCATAGAAAACATCATTGCGAAGAATTTTAATAGGTAGCACGAAGTAGTCAGAGGGTGGAGGAGAGGGAGGAACAAGTCCTGAATTGTCCAAGGTAGAGTTTTTAGCAAAGGTCTGAGCAAAGAGTTCAGCTTTAGAGATAGATGTGATAGCAGTGGTGCCATCTGGTTGAAATAAAGGAGGGAAAGAAGAAGAAGCAAAGCTACTGAAGATATTTTTGGCTAGACGCCAGAAATCACGAGGGGAGTTAGATCTTGAAAGATTTTAACACTCTATTAATAAAGGAGTTTTTGGCTAGCTGGAGAACAGATGTGGCATGTTTTCAGGCAGAAATATAAAGTGCATGAGACTCTGATGATGGAAGGCTTAAGTACCTTTTGTGAGCTGTGTTAAACCAAGGTTTGGAAGGTTTAGGTCGTGAAAAAGTGTGAGGAATGTATGCCTCCATGCCAGACACTATCACTGTTATGTTCTTGCCACACAGAGACAGGTCTCTGACATGGAAGCAGTAGTCATTCCAAGGAAAATCAGCAAAATACCTCCTCAGGTCCCCCAACAAGCAGAGGCACTTCCGCTTAGGGGGATCCTGGGGAGGGATTGGAGCAATAGGACAAGATACAGATATGAGATTGTGATCGGGAGAGCCCAACGGAGAAGAGAGGGTGACAGCATAAGCAGAAGGATTAGAGGTTAGGAAAAGTTCAAGAATGCTGGGCGTATCTCCAAGACGGTCAGGAATATGAGTAGGGTGTTGCACCAATTGCTCTAGGTCATGGAGGATAGCAAAGTTGAAGGCTAGTTCACCAGGATGGTCAGTGAAGGGAGAGGAAAGCCAAAGCTGGTGGTGAACATTGAAGTCTCCAAGAATGGAGATCTCTGTAAAAGGGAAGAGAGTCAGAATGTGCTCTACTTTGTAAGTTAAGCAGTCAAAGAATTTCTTATAGTCAGAGGAGTTAGGTGAGAGGTATACAGCACAGATAAATTTAGTTTGAGTGACTCTGTAGTCGTAGCCAGATGGTGGAAAACTCGGAGGATTCAAGAGCGTGGACACGAGAGCAGGTTAAGTCGTTGCGCACATAAACGCAACATCCAGCTTTGGATTGAAAATGAGGATAGAGATAGTAGGAGGGATCAGAAAAGGGGCTACTGTCAGTTACCTCAGACACCTGAGTTTCTGTGATGATGAGGTTTAGAAGAGGAGAAGTTGTGTTACACAACCAGTGTATCTGAGGGATCCCTTTTCAATAATTTCACCAATAGATTCACATCCATGTTCAACATCATCGTTTTCATAATTTATATCATACTCTAGCTCGCATCCAACATCCAACCAGGTCTTTGAAACACGTATTTGTCATGTAAAGTTCGGCTGCTAGATCTCGCCAGAAAGTCTTATCGCTACTGTCTACCGCTAGGCCTTCGCTCGAAGACAGTTAACATTATCACTTGACTACATTAGTTTTCTGACAACAATGCAACATTTTTTTCCTAAGAGCAACTTCTTTAATCTGAATTTCATATCAAGAGCATTAGGATGTTCATAGGGTCTGTGTATTTGTCGTATGCAGCCAAATAAATATTCCAAGGCATCCTGGTTTTTATTTTCTAGTCATAATGTAGTCAACATTAAGACTCATGAAGCATAGCGTGCAAGCCAATCAGTGATTGTGAAGATAAAATTACACCTTTCTGAAAAATATATACGCCTTTATGCTGTGGATTTTTTTTATCCTCATTGTTGACATTACGTCGATTATTATTTGCAGGCCATTCATTTGCTTACATAAGTAAACTCCAAATGAATTACGTGACCACTTGTCTCCAAACTTACGAGATGAATTCATGACATCAAACCTTTCGTCCACCAAACAGATGAAGTCAGCAGTTTCCTTCCAGTACCCACTCTCCAACAGTCCCTTTTCTTCAAGATATCTCATTGAACTACAGCACGTTCTTGACGAAAGTTGGGTTGCACATTCAACGCGTTGTCACTGATTACCTGCCACGTTCAAATGCATGTCACTTATTTTTCATGTTAAACTGTCTGTTTTTGTTGCCTTTACCATTTCTCTTATAAAAGAATCAGATACAAAACTAGCATCCTTCAGATAAAAAGCCAAAAGCCACAAAATTATTCCTTATCAATTTAATCAAATGTGGCACGTCTGCAAACACACATACCTCCTTGTCAGCTATAGGGCTCTTCAAAGATACTTTCTTAACAGGATAACTAACTGCTTCCACATCTTCAAATTATTAGGCCCTAAATCATGAACTACAGCAACAACCTGCATAAATATAAATAGGTCCGAGTAAACACACACACAAAGGTAACCTGGGACAAACTGAAACTCAGAACTGAGAGCGGGGGTCAGTGTGGTACAGCTGACCTCATCACTCACTCCTGCTCGACCTACCTGCGCGCCGGCCGATCTGGTTGCCCGTTGGCTTCGAAACTCTGAAACGGCTTCGGTCTCTCACCACGACTGTTTTCAAAGGCCACACGTGATAAACCGGGTTCTGAGTTGTGTTTCTCCTATTATTAATGTAGAAACCTTGTTACTATGTCATTAGAACCTTACAAACATCCTTCAAAACTCGTATAACTAACTACAGTCTTTTAAAACTTATTTACTCTCATCACAACTATTTCCAAAGGCCACATGATTAGCCAGGTTCTCAAAAGTAATTTTCCTATAAATGTTGGGATCACCTGAAGATCCGCCACCCCAGCCGCACTCGGGGTGGCAGATCTTCAGGTGAGACAATCTGGGGTGGCGGATCTTCAGGTGATCCCATACTTTTAATGAAGTAAACTTTTTTCTGCATTTTTTATATCCACTCAGTTTTTTAATGCGTTCATGTTGTTAGGTTAGGTTAGGTTAGGTTAGGCTAACCTAACCTAACCTAACCTAACCAAGTGAGAGAGTCTGGGGTGGCGGATCTTCAGGTGAGACAATCTGGGGTGGCGGATCTTCAGGTGATCCCTGTGGGGTGGCGGATCTTCAGGTGATCCAAATGTTGTAGAAATCTTGTTGATTTGTCACAAGAAACGTAAAAGCACCTAAAACCCTTGTAACTTCAAATTATGAAAGCAGTGGAGGTGCGGTGCAGAAGTGTTTCAGAACATGGTCCTTTATAGTTACACGTTTCTCCCAATCCTCAATGTCACACGCTACCCACCACACATTGAACTATTAGAATTTTATTGGTCCAGTATTGGTTTCCATATACGTGAGACAGTGGCACAACAGCTGCCAAATCTATCTTCTAAGAGAGAGAGAGAGAGAGAGAGAGAGAGAGAGAGAGAGAGAGAGAGCACGTACTATGACACGACAAAACTTCTGAAGGGAAAATAAAATAAAAGAGAATTATGTTCATACACGAGAGAGAGAGAGAGAGAGAGAGAGAGAGAGAGAGAGAGAGAGAGAGAGAGAGAGAGAGAGAGAGAGAGTTGAACGGAAATACCCAAGTGTACTACTTACATAACAGCAAGAAAGTTGTACATAGCTAACACACACACAATGGATTAGCTGGGTTTTTCCGACACGTTCTTGACCCAGCTGTAACCTTCCCAACAAAACAACTATACACGGTTACAGGAGATAGACAACACAGCATCAACAAGTGATACCAAATGAAGGACATCAAGATATAAGCAAAGAACGGAGAACAAGACACAAGACGAAAAAAAAACAGCATAATGAGACAAGCTGAAGAGACCAAGAGGACGAAACTTGATGAAATGTTTCGTGTTACTGTGAAAAACAAACAAAACAAATACCCAGTCTTTGTAGTAAAAGATTAAAAGAAAGCGGATACAAAAGCAGCTATAACGCAAATAAATATATAAATATATGAAATTAACAAATAAATAAATAAATAAATAAAATTATTGCTGCTTTTTTTTTCCATTTGTTGTCATATGACTAAAAGAGCGGATCCAGAAGCAGCCTCACTCAGATAAATAAACTAAATTAATAGGCACATAGATAAGTAGATGGTTTGAAGACTCGAACATATAATAGAAGAAATAAGTGGTCATTATTATTTTTTCCTATTGTTCTTATATATATATATATATATATATATATATATATATATATATATATATATATATATATATATATATATATATATATATATATATATATATATATATATATATACTGACGGAAGGAAGACTTAAGACAGTCATCATTTTTTTTTTTTAACGACAAACATGATAGCCACCAAGGACACATGAAAGAAGAGACACCGCTTATTAAATTCCTCTCCTCAAATTTCACCACTTTAAAACTTAATTCCTTCACTCAGATCAGTCATTCAAGCATTCATTATTATCTCCCGGGTCTTAAGGGATTATTAACGCCCCATATTCCGTAACAGTGTCAAGATTAAGAAAAACGTTGATGCAGTTTGCCTTGATCTTCAAAACGACATTTCTTCTTCCTCTTCGTTTTCCTAGATCACTATTGAGCCCTTTCCCTAAACGATGTCAGGGTTTTGTTTTGGTTTAATATTCATGTGCTTGCAGTATGGATGATGGTGTGAGTTAAGGATATATTTTTATTACTACTACTATAACTACTACTGAAGATGTAGTAGTAGTAGTAGTAGTAGTAGTAGTAGTAGTAGTAGTAGTAGGCAATGACTGAGATAAGAATGAGTGGGCAGGATGTGTCGTACAAATAAAGCACCTTACGGCACCACACATAACACCTGTTGAAATTGTTACGTAACATCCCTTGGGAGACACCTGAAAATGTGGCGACTTCAATGTTTGTCAGACGTAATTTCTGTACCATCCCTGTTTGGAGGATATTTAAGGTAAACACTAGTAACACACACACACACACACACACACACACATCCTATAACTCCATCTTCCTTACTACACACATTTACAACACAACACTTAAACACTACTCTTCTACGAAAACACGTCACTTCTTTTCTTTTTAACATCTACACATACACACACTTACTCTTTCTATATTCCCGTCACTCCTTCCGCACTGTCGGGCTGAATCACTTGGTATGTTAGCGACACTGCAAGGCTCCTTCAGCACACCTAACACAGAGTTGGCAAGCTGGCAACCCTCCCTCTACCGGGGTCGGACGTGGACTGTGTATGAGTCGTGTGACCGAAGGGTTGTGGGAGGGAAGGAAAGGACGGGGAGAGGGAGGGGAACACACACACACACACACACACACACACAAAGAGAGAGAGAGAGAGAGAGAGAGAGAGAGAGAGAGAGAGAGAGAGAGAGAGAGAGAGAGAGAGAGATTCACAAAACCAGAAAGTTATTCATCTTCCTATACCATCATTAGAATTGCAAACACCTTTGAAAACCCTAATTAACATCCCCCTAAAACCTATTAAGTTTGATCGAAAGACATTAAGACATTAAAGAAAACGAATACTAATATGAACACTAGGAAAGAAAGACACGAAGAAAGAACTTCTATTGGAAGCTGTAGAAGGATCTGGGGAATGTGCACTGCCTGGTGATAGCGCGCGGGGAAGGCCGGATTGGTGGCGGTGGTGGGGGAAAGGAAGAGGAGGAAGGAGGGAGCCAGAGGGGGAGCGTTGGCAGAATGTCTGGAGGCGATGAAAAATACCCGTCAGCTAGTAGTAGTAGTAGTAGTAGTAGTAGTAGCAGCAGCAGCAGCAGTAGTGGTAGTAGTAGCAGTAAAGGTAAATGGATCTTCGAATGTTTTTTCCTTGAGTGACTTCCGCTCATGTTAGTTTTTATGTATGTTTGATCTCTCTCTCTCTCTCTCTGTTGATATTCATTGAGGTCACCAACTTTCACTACTTCGTTTGACACAACTTCCCATGATAGAATGCATCAATTTAGCATCTGCGTAGAACCGCTAAATTAAACTCTCTCTCTCTCTCTCTCTCTCTCTCTCTCTCTCTCTCTCTCTCTCTCTCTCTCTCTCTCTCTCTCTCCACACAAACACTCTCGAGAATTTATCATTGACACGGATATCCCACAAAACACGCAACATTTTTTTTTTTCCCACTTCAGCGTTTCCACGCATAACCAGTATAATGCCTCTCCACCACCACCACTACTGCTATCACTCCCACAATAGCTGTTTAATGCTTTCCACCACTATCATTCACCAGCTGTATTATGCTCTCCAGTTTCCATCACCCCCACCACCACTACCAGTTTCTACCACCCCCACCACCACCACCCATCGCATCTCTACTGAGCGTTAAGTTCCGCAAGGCAACATTCCCGTGAAGTTTAAAACCACGCGTTCTTTAAGTCACTGTTATGTTTTTGTTGTTGTTGTTTTGGGCGTAGGAGTATTACTAAAGTTTCCTTAAGTGATATGTTGATATTACTTATTCATTCAATTCCTCCTTTTTTTAAGCTCATCATTCCCACTGCAGTACAAGAAAAACGCTGTGCTTGTTCATGTTTCCTCTGTCTTTGTCATGATTTACCTCAGTTCCTATGACTCACGGTGGTGATATTTCTTTTTCTCCTCCTTTCTTTCACGCTTCCAAAAAATACATAGATGAGACATCCAGTCATCCACAGACGTCCAGGAGGGAAAGGGCAAGAGAGGTTTACTCGCCGCCTTGCTTTGATAAATGTCTTTGCCTATCTGAAGTGTTTTCACTGTTTTGATGTAATATAAAACTGCATATATGTATAATCTATTTATTTTTTGTCTGCCTTACAAGATTCAGTGAAAGTCCTAGGGTGCAGTCTAGGACTATTGATATTGGTTTAACTTTAATATTGGTTAGACCCTTTGGCTCATCTTTAGGGACTAGTATCTCAGTGGTATATATATATATATATATATATATATATATATATATATATATATATATATATATATATATATATATATATATATATATATATATATGTGTGTGTGTGTGTGTTGTCCTTGGCCATTACCCCTCTTACACAATAAATAAATAAATAAATAAATAAATAAATTCTGGCAGTTTACAGTAGTCCAAGTTACTTTGTGACATTCCACTTCCTCCTTTTCCATGATTCATTTGCATGACAGAGGCCTTCCCAACCTTCACTTATCTTTCCCTTGCAAAACTCATCTCCCCCAAAGCCATCGTCCTTGCCTCACTAACACTTACTCATTGCTGTTGTATGTTAATCTAAAACTGTAAATCCATCTGATATGTCTTACAAGGCATGACATGACTTCCCCCATCCACTTCTACTTATAACTACAGCGATAGTTCCAGCATAGGCAGGATGGAAACTGGATAATTACTACTCCAGTGTTTGCTCTGAGATGGTAAAATGTAAAGTGATTTGTTGGTAAAAAGTGGACCTGAGATTTCTTTTCCCAGAGATGTTTTCAGGCATACACAAAACAACCACACAATTTTGCTGTGGTTTTATAGAATCAGGGCTATTCCTGTCTCCATTCCTCTTCCTTACCACCCCTACTAGTCACATCCTCCTCCCTGGCAACTATTGAACTAAGACTTACTATTGTATGAGTGATCGATAATCCTATGCCTTCTCTGATGATCAGTGGTTTAGATTCAGTGTTCTTACTGTGGATTTGCTTTTCCTCTACACACCATGTGCAAATAGTTTTGGCTTAAATACTCTGCAACAACACCATAAAGGTTGTGAAAAGAGGAAGCTGAAGTTGGTGAGATTATGAGGAAAGGGAAGAAGAGGGATGACAGGCCAGCAAGAGACCAGTGGGAGGCTATGGAAAGATGACAACAAATGACAAGCCTGTGGCACTGACATGAAGATGGATGAACTTGAGAAATGTGCAGAAAGTATGGATGGAGTGAGGATGAGGGGCCACCAATGCATATCATATTGTTTCAAGGATTTTTCAAATAAGCAAGCTTGCTTTTTTTTAATTTAATACTTAAAATTAAATGTGAATAAAAAAAACATCATAGGAGTAGAAATATACATTTTCATTACCCTGTACATCATATTACAAAGAATTCACACAAAGCTTTGATAAATTTTAGTAAGTACATATGTACATACAATATATATATACTGCATGTCCTTATTAGAGCTTTGTATGGAATGTATCCGGCTCTGGCCCCATCCAGGTTTCATTAATTTCCCGTGCTATCAAGTGAAACCTGTCTGAGCCAAAGAAGAGCTCAGGCTTGGCCCCAGCATGAGTCACTACTGTTGGCACACCAAAAGCCTGCAACAGAACAGTAAACCTCTACCTAACATTTTCATATTCACCATTCTTGCACATTAAACAACCAAGGGAACTTGGCCAGTGTCCCTCACGAAAGAGTTCAAGAGATGCATGATTGAAAATACTGGTTATTATTATTATTATTATTATTTATTTATTTATTTATTTTATTTTTTTTATGTAGGAGGGACACCAGCCAAGGGCAACAAAAATCTAATAAAGAAAAAGCCCACTGAGATGCTGGTCCCAAATAGGGTCTGAAATGGTGGTCAAAAATTGAAGGATAAGTATCTTGAAACCTCCCTCTTGAAGGAGTTCAAGTCATAGGAAGGTGGAAATACAGAAACAGGAAGGGAGTTCCAAAGTTTACCAGAGAAGGGGATGAATGATTGGGATTACTTGCATTATTGAGGTAGACAGAATAGGGATGAGACAAAAAAGAAAGTCATGTGCAGCGAGGCTGCAGGAGGAGGGGAGGCATGCAGTTAGCAAGATCAGAAGAGCAGTTAGCATGAAAATAGCAGAAGATAGCAAAAGATGCAACATTCTGGCAATGAGAAAGGCTGAAGACAGTCGGTTAGAGGAGAGGAGTTGATGAGATAAAAAGCTTTTGATTCCACCCTGTCTGAAAGAGTGGTATGAGTGGAACCCCCCAGACATGTGAAGCATACTCTATACATGGCCAGATAAGGCCCTTGTACAGAGTTAGCAGCTGGAGGAGGTGAGAAAAACTGGCGGAGACGTCACAGAACACCTAAATTCATAGAAGCTGTTTAAGCTGGAGATGAGATGTGAAACAACAGGAGGGAATCCATCAGGTCCATTAGCCTTCCAAGGGTTAAGGCCAGCGTGGTCATTGAAAACATCACTGCAAAGGATCTTAATGAGTAGCATGAAGTAGTTGGAAGGTAGAAGAGTGGGGAATAAATCCTGAATCATCCAAGGTAGAGTTTTTAGCAAAGATTTGAGCAGAGTTCAGCTTTAAAAACAGATGAGATGGCAGTGGTGCCATCAGGTTGAAATAAAGGATGGAGAGATGAAGAAGCAAAGTTATTGGAGATGTTTTTGGCTAGATGCCAGAAGTCATGAGGGGAGTTAGATCTTGAAAGATTTTGACACTTATTATTAAAGAAGGAGTTTTTGGCTAGTTGGAGAAAAGACTTGGCATGATTATGGGCAGAAATATAAAGCTCATGAGATTCATATAATGGAAGGTTCAAGTACCTTAAGTGGGTCACCTCTATATCATGTATAGCACAAGAACAGGCTGTGTTAAACCAAGGTTTAGAAGGTTTAAGTTGAGAGGAAGAGTGAAGAATGTACGCCTCCATGCCAGACACTATCACCTCTTATGCACTCAGCACACAGAGATGGGTTTCTGACACAGATGCAGTGGTCATTCCAAGGAAAATCATCATAATACTTCCTTAAGTTCCCCCAACTAGCAGAAGCAAAATGCGAGAGGCACCTCCACTTTTGGGGATCCTGAGGAGGGATTGAAGCAATAGGACAAGATACAGAAATGAGATTGTGATTGGAGGAGCCCAACAGAGAAGAGAGGGTAACAGTGTAAGCAGAAGGATTAGAAGTTAGGAAAAGATAAGAAATGTGTGACTGCCTTGTTGCAGTCCCACTCAAACAAGTAACCATTCATTCATATATGTAAAAGAGAGAGAGAGAGAGAGAGAGAGAGAGAGAGAGAGAGAGAGAGAGAGAGAGAGAGAGAGAGAGAGAGAGAGAGAGAGAGAGAGTAATGAATTCACTAAGCCAGGGTGGTCCAACTTCTTTGACATCTTGGGCCACTTCAGCGCTAAACGGTTACAGGGAGGGTCACATATATATATATATATATATATATATATATATATATATATATATATATATATATATATATATATATATATATATATATATATATATATATATATATATATATATAATCCTAGTAATCCTACTTCCTATTACTCTTTCATGTACAGGCACAGAAACTTCGTCAGTGTTTTTCGTGTACAAGATAAATTTATAATACAAGCAGTCATGGCCCACAGACAATGAACTGGTGGACCACTTGTGGCCTGTGGGTCTGTAGTTGGACCATCCTGCACTAAGCTATATGAAACAAGAAATAAAACTATGAAAATACATGTACAATCATATTCATGTATCTCAACGCATCTTTGCTTTTCAGAAGTATATGCTTTTCCAACTTCAGCAGTCCCCTTCAAAGTTTTCATTGTTAATTTGTGAAAGAAATAAGGATAGGACAGGCAGGACAGACACTCTGAGTATGTGTAAAATGACACAGGTAACATCATGGCACAAACCTTTAGAAATCCAAGAAAAATTAAGGAGAATATGCAAATAAAGAGAAGTTCATGCAGTGAACAAGATAAAAATATTTTAAGCTACATAATACTGAAATTTAGTTAAAATTGATACAATAGAATCTTACCCCATGCTCCACAGCCTCATCCGTGTAAGCCTTCAGCCGCTGCTTGGTAACTGGCTGACCCATCTGCTCCTTCACCTCAGCAAGAGCCTTGGGTGTCAGACCTGCTGCCAAGCCTGCTGATGCCAACACCTCAGCTGACAGAATATCTTCATGCTATTAAAGACAAAAATAGAAGGAAAGGTGTATCACTCCTTAAGGAAATACATAAATGTAGCTGCAAGTATATCAGGAACTTATTCATTTGAAACATGAACTACACAAGCATATCTTACAAAATCACATGCAGTGGCTAATAATTCATAAGTGACTGAGATAAGGTGCCAGCTGGGATTATGAATGTTGCAACTTTTACCTCCCCATCATCACACATGAGGCATTCACATCTCTAACACTACACCTTCCCCAACTGTTGCCCGGTACCAAAACAAATTTTCTTTAATATTTTACAATTTTATTAATTCCTAACCTCCTTCACCAGCCAGTCTTTTCTTCTGGATATTTCCACCCACTTCATCACACTCCTCCTTATCCTTTTAATTAGTCTGTGGTTCACTTTAATGCCCTTTATCCTAATCACAATCTCTCTATCATTCTTGCATTCCCTTAAGGTTGTATGCATAAAACAGTATGTATAACTAATATAACAATAACATTAACACAAAGTTATGTCATACTATTCATATCTTACTTTACTCCAAGCAGACTTCCACAATTCCCGACTGGTCCTTTCCAAGAAGCTCGGGTGAAGCAGGTCAATAGCCGTCAAGAAGCGGCAGGGCATGAGTGTGCCTCTTTCAATTACTGACTCATATACATTCTGCAAACAAGAAATTAAAAGACTTCATACATTTCCCTATAAATATTATGCAAGCAAAGCACATGACAATTTACAGCTTCATTTACAATTATTCCTTCCTTACTCAAATTACAGGCCATTCAGGAATCTTTTTCAATCTTGAAAATTTAACCAATCAAATCTATCAGCAATAACACTTACATACATCACAGTATAGCCATAGCTCTTAATAGGCTGAGCTCAGCAGTGCACACAGTTAAGGCTGTGCAGTTCCCATAGGCATCTAAGCAAGGCAGTACATCAGACCAATAATCAAATCATTTAGCTTGACAGAAAAATTGACGTGTCCACAGCCACTGCCACAGTATAGCCATGGCTCTTACCAGGCTGAGCTAGACAGTGCTGGCAGCTATGACCCAGTCCTCACAAGTCAGGGTAGTACATTAGGCTACTAGGAAGTTGCTGAGTTGAGTAGAGTTGATAGTTGGGTGTGTTGCCTTTGAAACAACACTCCCTGACATGTCCATTCTCATTGTTTTAGTCTTCTATTTTCTTCTTTCTTTTTCCTTTTTCTTTTCTCTTATTATCCAAAATTTATGCACTGTTCTTTCTATTTCCACACTATATTTATTTTCAAACAGTTATGTCACAATAACATCTTCCCTACATGCTTGCTGCAATCTTACACTTTTCCTTCTTTAGAAATGTTACTCACATCCTTTAGCCTGACAGGCACACTGATACATTTACAGACATCACCACAGTATAGCCATGGCTCTTACTAGGCTGAATTAAGCAGTGCAGGCAGCTAAAACCCAGTAGTCCTCACAGGGCACATAAGTAGGGCAGTACATAGGGTACTCACATCATTTAGCTCAACGGGAACGTTGAAGTACTTGGCACAGCGCTTGATGTCCTCCTGGTGGTAGTGTGGGTTCCGGGACTTCAGCATCTCAGGAGTGGTGCCAATGGTCTTTATGATGCCCGCCAGTAACACGGGCTTCAGGTGGAGGTCCATGTTCCAGTGTGGCTTGTACCTATGAAGAACCTGCAGGAAATGTTTATGTTATAGTGCCAGGACATTCAAGAACAGCCAAAAATCACTCTCAACCTTTGATCACTTATAATCTGGTAATGTGTCGGTTGTAGTGCTGGGACAGTCAATAAAAAATTACTCTCAATCTTTGATCACTTGTAGTCTGGTAATGTCAGTTGTAGTGCCAGAACAGTCAACCAAAAATCACTCAAAAGTTAGGTTAAGTTAGAATTCTTAAGGGGGTGTCCAGAGGGGGCATAGCTCCCTAGCTAGTTCAGTTTAGGTTAGGTTAGGTTAAAGTTCTTAAGAGGGTTTCCATGGGGGTAGTTTAGGTTAGATAATGTTAAGTTAGTGTGTGGGGAGGGGCACATATTCCCTGTGGTTAATCTGGATATCATGTCCATGTTACATACAAGCACAAAACTCAAATGTCATGAAGAAGGGTTTGGTGACCTTGTTGTAAATGTAAAAAAAAAAAAAAAAAAAACTGTGGGGGGCACATGTCTAGTATGGCTGTAATAGCACTTAAAAGTGTGGAGAAATTCAATATTTTCTAAGTCCAGTGAGCTCTACACCAGTCAAGAGTAAACACTGAAGTGATTTTGTTTTGTTTATAATTGGGATTTGTGGATAGTGGCATATTAGGATTTCATGGTATCTATACAGCTGATCCCTCCAATCATGTGCTGCCACTCATGAGGCCATTCCTAAGGCTGCTAATTATGACTTTTCACAGTAGGTTCAGTTACACTTTTCATTTGTTTTAGAGACGTGTCAGATGTGTTGATAGAGGCTCGCTGTCATTTGTTAATATGGCTACCCAGTGGAGGGAGGTGAAGCAAACAGTGTCAGTGTTCAGCAGGAAAAGAAGTCACTATGTGAGATATTTGGCAGCAGCAATGGTTAAGTTGCAATATACAGACATATGGAAGAGGTTCCATGTGTTTATCAAAGAAGCTGCCAAACTGTACCCACCTCCATTGCCCTGATAATCTCCACACCACACCGGTAAGGCATAACGGTATAATTTTTGAGGTCCCTCTTTAAGTTAGGTTATGCTAGGTTAGGTTAGGTTAGATAAGGTTAGGTTATACTAGGTTGAGTTAGATTAGGTTAAGTTAATGTCCTGGCAGTGGGGGGTCCAGGGGGAGGGTGCAGCCCCATCGGCTAGGTCAGGTTAAGTTAAGTGCTAAGTTAGATTAACGTCCAAGCAGGAGGGGTCTAGGGGCTAGGATAGGTTAGGGAAATTCAAAATATTAAGGTAAATTTCCTTAGATTTTTTAACACTGTCATCTCATTTATTTTTCATCCCTCCCAAAACCCCCCAATTTCCCACAGGCCCCCAAGCTTGTTTGAGGGGTTAGGGGGGTTGGGGGTAGAATGGAGAGGTCAGACTTGTCAAGAAATACCTTCCCTATTTGTTGACATTTTTTTCCCAATAGGGGTGTTTTTTCCTTAAGACTTTTGCTTCCCAAATTTGGCCTATTTTGGCATTTCCCACTCAAAAACCGTTTTCCCATCAGGTCCACAAGCTTGCTTCTCCTGGGGAGGGGCGGCAATAAAATAGAGAAAGAGCCGCTACTGGTAAGATTTACCATGTAAACACACTGACACATTACAATGCATCATAACACCAACTCAAGACTCCGACGGTTGATCAAGCTGGAAATACATAAATTAACAGATCCCTTCCTCAACTCAGTGCGTTACCAGTTCATTCCTGGAGGAAGGTCGCCCAGATTACCATTAATATACAGTACAGTAGAATAACACCATAACTGCAATCCAAGACTCGTGCAATAGATAAATTAAGAATATTAAAAATACATAAACAAGTCCATTCCTTAACTCACTGCATTCCCAGTTCACTCAAGGAGGAAGGTCACCCAGATTTCCTACATGACAATACATCCACCAACTTGGGGAAACTTGCTAAATTCCTACTGCAACCAATATCTGATGAAAATGATACTGATATTAAAAAAAAAAAAAAAATCCTTAAGAAAGATCTGAAAAAAAGACATTCCGATGGTTATTTTTTCAGAGCAATCTACATAGCGAAAGATCATGAAGAGGGGTAGTCTCGCACTCAACACATAATAAAATAACAACTCAAGACTCGTACAGCGGATGAGGTTGGAACTCACCTCGAAGGCAAACCAGGAAAACGGGGACATCACATCATAATACAGCTCGATTTTGGTTTTCATTTTAATGGCACGACCCAAAGAAACAGACATCCTTCACAGGACTTAGGAACGGTTCAGTCTTTGCAACGGCTCCCACTAAAATGTCTGCTTGTTGTGGTCTTGTGCAGGATTGCCAGATTACTGAAGCAGAAAAAGGCCAAAGGCAACAAAAAATCAGCCAAAAAGGCCAAAATGCACAATAGAAAGAGCCCTCCCCCCAAAAAAATGCAGTAAAAAGACAAACTTTTTATTATTCTATTTCCAAATTTACCAAATATAATACGGAATGTACTAAGCACTGAGCTACAGTTTAGCCGACTACTGCTTGAGTGACGATCCGTGTATGTAAGTACAACGTAATTCGACTGTCCTCCGCCTGGGCCAAAAAACGAAAACGAATTCCGCAAATTCAGTTTCAATGTGAGAATGCAATGGAAGTTTTTTTTTTTTCTTTTTTTTTTTTATGTGTAGGAGGGGTACCAGCCTAGAGCAACAAAACTGAAAAAAAAGTCCACTAAGATGCCCGAACAGTAAAAAAAAAAAAATTACAGGATAAGTGTCTTGAAACCTCCCTATTGACAGAGTTCAAGTCAAAGGAGGGTGGAAATACAGAAGCAACAGGGAGTTCCAGAGTTTAGTCAGTTTACCAGAGAAAGGGATGTATGACTGAGAATACTGGCTGACTTGCATTAGAAAGTGGACATAATAGAGGTGAGAGAAAGATCTTGTGCAGAGAGGCTACGGGAGGAGGGGAGGCATGTAGTTAGTAAGATCAGAAGGGCAGTTGGAATGTAAATAGAGGTAGAAGTTAACAAGACATGCAACATTGCGACGATGAAAAAGAAGACAGTCAGTTAGAGGAGAGGAGTTGAAAAGACGAAAAGCTTTTGATTCCACGCAGTGTAAATGAGTGGTATGAGTGGAATCCCCTCCCCCCCCTATATGTGAAGCATACTCCATACATGGACGGATAAGAACAACTTCATAAGAAGCTGTTTTAGCTAGATATGAGATGCGAAGTTTCCAGTTTAGATTATAAGTAAAGGATAAACCAAGGATGTTCCATATATAAGAGGAGGGAAAGTTTGGTGTCATTGAGGAAGAGGGGATAGTTGTCTGGAATGTTGTGTTGAGTTGATAGATGGAGGAATTGAGTTTTTGAGGCATTGAACAATACCAAGTTTACTCTGCCCCAATTAGAAATTTTAGAAAGATCGGAAGTCAGGTGTTCTGTGGTTTCCCGGCGTAGACTGTTTACTTCCTGAAGGGTTGAACATTAATGAAAAGACATGGAAAACTGCAAGGTGGCATCATTAGCATTAGCAGGATTGGGTAGGACAAAAAAGTCTGGTTTAGAAGATCATTGATGAATAATAGGATAATAGGATAGGACTCTAAGGAACACCATTATTAACAGATTTAGAAGAACAGTGACTGTCTACCACAGCAGCAATAGAACAGTAAGAAAGGAAACTTGAGATTAAATTACAGAGAGAAGCCTAGAAGCCATAGGAGGGTAGTTTGGAAATCAAAGCTTTGTGTCAGACTATCAAAAGCTTTTGACATGTCTAAGACAACAGGAAAAGTTTCACCAAAATCTTTAAAAGAGGATGACCAAGACTCAGTAAGGAAAGCCAGATCACCAGAAAAGCAGCCTTGATGGAACCCACACTGGCAATCAAGAAGATTGTAAAGTGATAGATGTTTAAGAATCTTCCTGTTGAGGACATATTCAAAAACTCTGGATACACAGAAAATTAAAGCAATGGGACTGTAGTTTAGGATAGGATCAGAACGAGATCAGAACGGTCACCCTCTGGAGGAAGAGGCTGAATGAAGGCAAACTTCTAGCAAGAAGGAAAGATAGATGTTGATAGACAGAGTTGAAAGAGTTTTGACTAGGCAAGGTGCAAGCACAGAGGCACAATTTCAGAGAACAACAGGAGGGATCCCATCAGGTCCACAAGCCTTATGAGGGCTTAGGTTAGCAAGGGCATGGAAAACACTGCTGCAAAGGATTTTAATGAAGTAGTCAGAGGGTGGAGGAGAGGGAGGAACAAATCCTGAATCATCCAAGGTAGAGTTTTTAGCAAAGGTTTGAGCAAAAAGTTCGGCTTTAGAAATAGATGAGATGGCAATGATGCCATCAGATTGAATAAAAGAAGAAAAGATGAAGAAGTAAAGTTACTGGAGATGTTTTTTGGCTAGGTGCTAGAAATTGGGAGGGGAGTTAGATCTTGAAAGATTTGTATATTTTCTATTAATGAAGAAGTATTTGGCTAATTGGAGAACAGACTTGGCATGATTCCAGGCAGAAATGTAAGGCACATGAGATTCAAGTGATGGAAGGCTCAAATACCTTTAGTGGGCCACCTCTCTATCATGTATAGTGCGAGAACAGGCTGCGTTAAACCAAGGTTTGGGAGGTTTAGACTGAGAGAAAGAGTGAGGAATGTATGCCTCCATGCAAGACACTATCACCTTTGTTATGCACTCAGCACACAGAGATGTGTCTCTGACACAGAAGCAATAGTCATTCCAAGAAAAATCAGCATAATACCTCCTCACGGTCCCTCAATCTTATAACGGCATATGCTAGACAACTAGGCGGGGCTAAGGCCATACAGCTCCTGACATCTCATCTGAAACTTGCCCTTAATCCAATGTACACTAATTGAGATTGATGAGTTCAGGAGTGAGTGCAAAAAGTAGTAACAAGACATTATAAAAGCATTCTTGGGTTTTACTGCTGTTTCAACCAATACACTGCATAACTATAGGCCTTCACAGGGGTCACATCTCACTGTTTAGAGTATTTCTAGCTCCATTTAACCTTGTGGGGGATGAAGACCCCCACAAGATCAGAAGAGTAGTTAGCATGAAAATAGTGGTAGAAGACAGCTAGAGATGCAACATTGTGGCATGAGAGAGAGGCTGAAGACAGTCAGTTAGAGGAGAGGAGTTGATGAGACAAAAAGCTTTTGATTCCACCCTGTCTAGGAGAGTGGTATGAGTGGAACCCCCCACCCCGGACATGTGAAGCATACTTTATACATGGATAGATAAGGCCCCTGTACAGAGTTAGCAGCTGGGGGGGTTAGAAAAGCTGGTGGAGACATCTCAGAATGCTTAAATTCATAGAAGCTGTTTTAGCTAGAGATGAGATGTGAAGTTTCCAGTTCAGATTATAAGTAAAGGACAGACCAAGGATGTTCAGTGTAGAAGAGGGGGACACTTAAGTGTCACTGAAGAAGAGGGGATAGTTGTCTGGAAGGTTGTATTGAGTTGATAGATGGAGGAATTGAGTTTTTGAGGCATTGAACAATACCAAGTTTGCTCTGCCCCAATCAGAAATTTTAGAAAGATCAGAAGTCAGGTGTTCTGTGGCTTCCCTGTGTAAAATGTTTACTTCCTGAAGGGTTGGACATCTACGAAAAGATGTGGAAAAGTACAAGGTGGTATCATCAGCGTAGGAGTGGATAAGACAAGAAGTTTGGTTTAGGTCATTCGTGAATAATAAGAGAGTGGGTGACAGGACAGAACCCTAAGGAACATCACTGTTAATAGATTTAGAAGAACAGTGACTGTCTACCACAGCAGCAATAGAACAGTCAGAAAGGAAACTTGAGATAAAGTTACAGAGAGAAGGCTAGAAGCTGTAGGAGGGTAGTTTGGAAATCAAAGCCTTGTGCCAGACTCTATCAAAAGCTTTTGATATATCCAAGGCAACAGGAAAAGTTCCACCAAAATCTCTAAAAGAGGATGACCAAGACTCAGTAAGGATAGCCAGATTACCAGTAGAGCAGCCTTTATAGAACCCATACTGGCAGTCAGATAGAAGATTGTGAAGTGATAGATGTTTAGGAATCTTCCAGTTGAGGATATATTCAAAAACTTTAGATAGGCAGGAAATTAAAGCAACAGGACAGTAGTTTGATGGATTAGAAGGGTCACCCTTTTTAGGAACAGGCTGAATGTAGGCAAACTTCCAGCAAGAAGGCAGATGTTGACAGGTCCTACCTACTGCTTTCTACCTGGTTTGTGCTACAGGAAGCCAGTGTGGTGGTGCTTGTGGAAGTTGTTCTATCAAGCTGCTTTCACCCTCAAGACTCATCACCTGTCTCGCTCTCCCTGAATCTGTTGAGGATATTGAATAATAGTGCTGATGTTACATTTCTACCATTTACTTCTTTTACTCTATCCATAAAAGGACAATGTTTGTCTGTCTCATTCATAGCAACATAAACATGTACTCTTGGTCTGGAGGTCTTCAGCCATCCCCCCCCCCCATTATGCAACATTCCTAAGTCAACAGTTTGCTGCATTACAGGGCCCATATTCTGAAATGCTGTGCTCTCTCATTACAACTATTTTCAAAGACCACAGAGATGATGAGCCAAGTTTTCAAGCGTTTCTCCTATCAATTATGTAGAAATCTTGTTAATTTGCCATTAGAACCATAAAAATACCCTTAAAAACTTGTACAACTTCAACTAGAGTCTCTTGAAAGTAGTCAGGGTGCACACAAAAGTGTTTCACAATATGGTCCCAGATTTGGTAACTTAGCATCTATTTACTGCATTCCAAAACAAAAACAAATGTAGAAATAATTCATGATGACTAAAATCTCTATCTCTTTATTGGCAGCTTTTATGTTTTATCAATAACAGCACTCCATAACAGATAAAAATGGATCAAGATGCATTCCAACAGTGGTAATGACTTGTCTACACCACAATGCTTCACAGTTCCCTCATGAACATTGCCTTCTCACTACACTGACAGATCTCACTTGTTAATAAAATTCAAGTCTAACTGCTACATGAGAATACACAACCACAAGAAATACACAAGCAAAACAACTTAAGTCACAAGTAAATAAGGCCACTGGTTGAGGCACACCTTTCCTCTCCCATAGAACTGCCTCATGCCTGGCTGGCCAACACAGCTCAGCAGATGTATGGGCTGCATTCACAAATGTTCTGCTCTCTCACCAAGAATATTTTCAAAGGTCACAGAGATGATCAGCCAGGTTCTCAAGAGTGTTTCTGCTGTTGATAATGTAGAAATATTATTAATCCATCACTAGAATCATAGAAACACCCTAAAAACCCGTGTCACTTCAACAAGACCCTTTTGTATGTAGTGGAGATGCAGCCAGAAATGTTTCAAAATACAGTCCTATGAAAGCTTCTAAATGATTTGTAATTTTGTTGATTCCATGCCAAAAGTAGAGCAGAGCAAACACACATCACTTTGGCCACACACCTGTATTTCATCTAGTAATTCTTGTCATCTTGCTAACCACAATGCATGTCAAGACTTAAACACATGACTTTCTGGTGTGGTATAAAGTTAAATGCCTTTGCTTTACATGAAATCCAATAAGTAATATAGATTCATATTCATTCTATTTTTTTTACCAGGAAATGAATTTCTTGAGAATCAGGAGATGAAAAGTGCAGTACAAAACCAGGCATAACACCAGCACAATACCAATTCCTGCATTCATCACCTTGAGCAGCACAGCAGGAGCCATGCAGCACACCAGCACTGCCATCAAGCTGCTTCACAGAGGCATCATGGAAGTTACGCAGGCACCCCAGGACACACACACACACCACACACACACACACACACACACACACACACACACACACACACACACACACACACACACACACACACACACACCAGCTGTGTCCAGTACTTTGGCCCCTCTTTCTGTCAGCTACCCTTAGGGCTGGTATGGAGGAGGTGCAGTTGGCTCATCTGTGGAGCCAGGCACGTGTGGAGGAGGTGGAGTGTATTCGTAGGCCATGGAGGATTGTTGAGGCTTGGTAGGGTATGATGGGTCAACCTTTGCTAAAGGAGCTCCTGGCTGGGCTGCATACTGGGCTGGAGGGCCGGGGTAAGAAGTAGTTGGTTCTGGGTAAGGTGGGTAGCCAGTAGGTGCAGGGTTAGCATAGGGCTGAGGCTGGCTAGGATAGCCAGCAGGCTGAGGTTGGCCAGAGTAGCCAGCTGGCTGAAGCTGGCCAAGATAACCAGCTGGCTGAGGCTGGCCAGGATAACCAGCTGGCTGAGGCTGGCCAGGATAACCAGCTAGCTGAGGCTGACCAGGGTAGCCAGCAGGCTGTGGGTATCCTGAGTCAGCATGTTGCGGCTGTGCAGTATACCCAGTTGGTGGAGGGTTAATTACTTGCCCGGGATTGGTTGCGCCACCAAATTTCTTATATTTCTTACGGGCATAGAAACAGACACCCACGCTGGCCAAGACCATGATGGCTGTGGGCATGACAAGGGTAGGTCATTTTTATGTATTTTTGTCCATGAAAACTAGGCTAAACTAAAGCCTTAAGGACTAGTAGCTAAAACTGCATTCTCTCTCTCTCTCTCTCTCTCTCTCTCTCTCTCTCTCTCTCTCTCTCTCTCTCTCTCTCTCTCTCTCTCTCTCTCTCTCTCTCCCCAATATATTCTCTTAAGGCAATATAGGCATATATGTAATTTCTATCCATTCATCCTACACCAAGAAATTCATGTCAAATCAGACTGTCTGACATACCACATTTGCTAGCGTATTACACGCACCTCTGCATAAGACACACACCTATTTCACAAGGATGTTTTGTGGAATAAAAAAATCTATTATGTTTCATCATAAAGTTATGGAAAAAACTGGTGTGTGTGTGTGTGTGTGTGTGTGTGTGTGTGTGTGTGTGTGTGTGTGTGTGTGTGTGTGTGTGTGTGTGTGTGTGTGTGTGTGTGTGTGTAAGAGGGCTGTTGGTAACAAAAATTTTTAATAAAAAGAAAGGCCCACTTAATGCCAGTTCCCATAGAGATATCAGATGGAATAATTATAAAAAAAAAAAAAAATGTCTTGAAACTTCCTTCTTGAAAGAGTTCAAGTCATAGAAAGGAGGAAATACAAATGCAGACAGAGAGTTCTAGACTTTAACAGAGAAAGGGATGAATGATTGAGAATACTTGCATTAGAGAGGTGGCCAGAATAAGGATGAGAGAAAGAAGAAAGTCTTGTGCAGTGAAGCTGCAGGAGGCGAGGAGGTTTGCAGTTAGCAAGATCAGAAGAGCAGTTAGCATGAAATGATAGCATGAGCTGCAACACTGTTGTGATGAGAGAGAGGTTGAAGACAGTCAGTTAGAGGAGAGGAGTTGATAAGACAAAAAGCTTTTGATTCCACCCTCTCTAGAACAGCAGTTTGAGTGGAAGCCCCTGCCCCCCATACAGGTGAAACAAACTCCATACTTGGACAGATATGGCCCCTGTACAGAGTTACCAGCTAAGGTGGGGGTGGGGACGAGGTTGAGAAAAACTGGCAGAGATGACAGAACATCTAACTTCATAGAAGCTGTTTTAGCTAGAGATGAGATATGAAGTTTCCAGTTTAGATTATAAGCAAAGGACAGACCAAAGATGTTCAATGTAGAAGAGGGGGGCAGTTGTCATTGAAGAAGGGATAGATATCTGGAAGGTTGTGTCAAACTGATAGTTGGAGGATTGAGTTTTTGAGGCATTGAACAATACTAAATTTGCTCTACCCATCAAATTTTAGAGTGATCATAAGTCAGGTGTTCTATGGCTTCCCTGTTTAAGCTGTTTACTTCCTGAAGGGTTGGACATCTACAAAAAGACATGGAAAAGTCATTAATGTAGGAGTGGATAGGACAAGAAGTTTGGTTTAGATCAATAATGAATAAATGGATGAGAGTGGGTGCCAAAATCCCTAAAAGAGTGTGTGTTTTGTCCTCTCATTTAGTGTGATGCATTGCTGTAGTTGTGTAGTACAACTATCACATCTAAAATCGTGTGTGTGTGTGTGTGTGTGTGTGTGTGTGTGTGTGTGTGTGTGTGTGTGTGTGTGTGTGTGTGTGTGTGTGTGTGTGTGTGTGTGTGTGTGTGTGTGTGTGTGTGTGTGTGTGTGTGTGTGTGTGGAATGGGGAGGCAAGGAGGAAGGAGGGAAGAGAGAGAGAGAGAGAGAGAGAGAGAGAGAGAGAGAGAGAGGAGAGAGAGAGAGAGAGAGAGAGAGAGAGAGAGAGAGAGAGAGAGAGAGAGAGAGAGAGAGAGAGAGAGAGAGAGAGAGAGAGAGAGAGAGAGAGAGAGAGGGTGGATGGATGGTGGGAATAGGGAGGGAAGAGAGAGGAGGGCAGGGAATGGGGAAGGAAGGAGTGAAGAGAGAGGAGGGCAGGGAATGGGGAAGGAAGGAGGGAAGAGAGAGGAGGGCAGGGAATGGGGAAGGAAGGAGGGAAGAGAGAGGAGGGCAGGGAATGGGGAAGGAAGGAGGGAAGGAGGGAAGAGAGAGGAGGGCAGGGAATGGGAAGGGAGAGGAGGGCAGGGAAGGGGGAGAAAAGGGCAGGGAATGGGAAGGGAAAGAGAGAAGGGAGAGGAGGGCAAGGGAGGGGAGGGGAGGGGAGGGGAGGGGAGAGAGAGAGAGAGAGAGAGAGAGAGAGAGAGAGAGAGAGAGAGAGAGAGAGAGAGAGAGAGAGAGAGAGAGAGAGAGAGAGAGAGAGAGAGAGAGAGAGAGAGAGAGAGAGAGAGAGAGAGAGAGAGAGAGAGAATTTTATTAGTAGTAACAATATGTGTGCCTAGTGTAAATGGTACTGCTTCAACTCCACACCTATGGCCTAAGCTTACAGGCCTATGCATCTGTATTACGGCCACATTAGACAGAGTAATTATAAGACACTTTTTTTCAAGAGAATAGTGCATCTAATGCACCAGCAAATAGAGTACTTATCCTCTATCGCACTGTTAATGATGAAATTGAAACTGATGGAACTATTGCTCACTCATGTTCACTATCAGAGCTTTACAGATCACTTGAAAAACCAATAAGGCAAAGTCATCACTACTTCACAAGACCAGAAGGCCAAAGAAGTGGTTCTGTCCATTACTGCTGTTGAGTAAGTATGCCAACACACATGAGCAAAGGTTAGCTCTCTCTCTCTCACACCATTAAACAAATTACCACAAAAATTTAAAGGATGATTAGACAAATTTATGGGAGGGGAAATAGGCATACATGTTTTACACCCATTTTCTGAAACATTGTTCTCTCACCATGACTATTTTCAAAGGCCACATAAATTATCAGCCAGGCCACGTAAATGATCAGTCAGGTTCTCAAGAGTGTTTCTCCTGTTAATGATGTAAAAGTCTTGTTAATTTGTCAGTACAATCATAAAACATCCTTAAAAACCCGTGTAATTTTGTGAGCCTTTTGAAAGTATTGAAGGTGCAGAACATTTAAGTGTTTCACAATATGGTCCTTACACAGGGCCTTCCATGTGTAGGCTTGATAGCTTCTTACAGCTTCCCTTGTTTTTTTATGTTCTAAAAAGAAAATTAACAGACACAAGTTGACTATTTATCCCTTATGAGGTTATTTACAATAAGGTATACTATGTTGTTATACTTACAGCCGATCACAAGCATGATGGTCCCTACAGTTATTGTTGGATCATGGTCCCTGTCAAAATTATCCCAGAAGTCACTGTCGTAATTGGCAGTAGAGATCATGATGATGCCGACAAAGAGGAAGAAGCCACCGAACATTGCCAGGCAGGCGACACAACCCATGCCCAACATCATACCTCCCACCTGACAAAGGAAGGAAAAAAGGAATTCAGTTGAGGGAAATCTTCTACAGGGAACCAGTTCAAACTTACAATAAGGAAGACTTTTCTTCCCCAACTTATCATGATGCAAGGAAACCTTTCTCAAATTTTCTTTAACTTGTGGGAACCTTCTAAGAGAAACATATTCAAACTTCGTATAATTTCAGGAATTCCTTGTACTCAAACTTTCTATGACTTCTGGGAAGCCTTGTGAGGGAAACCTGTGGTAAATGCTCATAACTTAGGAAGACCTTTCTTCTCTATAAATTTGCCATGCATTGGAAAACCATCACAGGAAAACCTTTCTTCTCTAATTTGCTATAACTTAATGGAAAACTTAGGATAGAAACCAATACTAACTTCATAAGACTTTGGGAAACCTTTTTAACTTGTTTAGAGAAGCCTTTCTTTTCTCACTTTCCATAACTCTGGGAAGCCTCTTCTAACTTTCCATAACAACATGAGGGAAACTAATTTTAACTAAGCATTTCATCTCACTAATTCTTCTTTGTCTTCAACCTTTCCCTCTTCCTCACAAGATTGTATTTTTTGCTATCTTCCACTGCTATTTTTACATTAACTGCCCTTCTGACCTTGCTAACTACATGTCACCATCTCTCCTACAGCTTCAGTGCATGAGACTCTATTTCCACCCTTCTTCTGTCCACCTCCCTAATGCAAGAGTTCATCAGTATTCTCAATTGTTCATTCTGCTTACTGGAAAACTCTGGCACTCCCTGCCTGCTTCTGCATTTCCTCCTACCTATGACTTAATTTTTTTTCAAAAGGAAAGTTTCCAGACACTTCATCATGTAATTTTGGACTTACCCTTGAACTGTCTTCTTTAGGGACAGGCACCTTTATTTATCTTTTTTTTTTTTCCTCCAGTTTTTTTGTCCTTACATAAATTAAGTAAACAAAACCAATAAATATAAACATGAATCCTAATCAGTCTTTCAACAGTCACACATAGAGTTTGGCGAGATATCCCTGATGAAAGAGTTATCACTACACCCTGTAATAGGAGAGTCACGCCCACTCTACAGGTGGCGAGGCATAGGCGTGTTGCGCGTCACCTTACCTTCACCCCCTGCTGCAGGTACGCCGGTCCCCTCATCCTCATTCTGTTGGCAACTGGGACCACCACCACTGTCGTCTGTGGTGCTGGCTGGTAACCTCCTGTAGGAATATAAAGGAGAATTATTAAAATTCACAGATTTTCATGAACCATTTACTAACACTGATAAATAACTAACGTCACATAATTTATGATATACTACGACTATACTTACTTCTGACAGCTTCTCTTCTGTACTGTACTGTACTGTGTATTGTTCTTTCCTCTGAGTACAATTTTACTTGGCTACTTTATGTAATTAGAGAGCTATAATGAGAAGAAAAATCAGGAACCAATTAAAGTCTGGAGGTAAACCCAATTGAGGAAAGAAGACTGAGGGGAAGAGAATGAGATGGAGGGATGGAACTGCAGTAGAACTGCAAAGGATGGGAGTCATGAAGGAAGATGCATGGGACAGAAACAACTGGAGACTGATACATGGAGCCAACCCCTCACTCATGGGAAACGGCGAGAGAAGAGCTATAACCATGTACTGTACCAGAAAGGACAGCCAATCCACAGCAAGATGTCAGCATTTTGATAGCAAAGTATGATCTCTTAGCAGCCAGCAGCAGTTGTGGCAGTACCTTAACCTTATTATCTGTAGCACAGGTCAAAAACAGGCTACCCTAGTTTTTTTTTTTTTTTTTTTCAAATAAAAAAAGTTTTTGGAAATAATTCTTACTATATCAATCAAAATTTGATAAGGAATGACCGTGTAAAAATCTGCAAAAAAAAAAGTCTAATTTTTATTTACTTTGCTAAACAATATGACAGACGAAAATCAGTGATCAATGAGTTCACTGCCGATGGCTACCTCCTTGCCAGCCATATGATAAATTTCCCTGCGCACGTGTGTGTGTGTGTGTGTGTGTGTGTGTGTGTGTGTGTGTGTGTGTGTGTGTGTATGTATATATATATATATATATATATATATATATATATATATATATATATATATATATATATATATATATATATATATATATATATATATATATATATATATATATATATATTTTTTTTTTTATTTTTTTTTATTTATTTATTTATTTATTTATTTATTTTATTTTTTATTTTATTATTTTTTTTTGTGTGTGTTTTGGTATATATCTTTAGTGTAGTTATTATTCTCTCTCCTGCAGTATTTTATGTAAAAACATAAGAACATATGACTTGTAAGTGAGAAATAACAGGGTGCGTGTAGCACAATCAGGCAGTGTGATCAACGTGTGTTCTACTTTCCTGCGTCATCTCACGATAAAACCATAAATATATAATGTGAGTGTTAAGTACAGTAGCTCGGTTGAACCTTGTGTTGACACAATACGTGAAATTAAAAACTCTACCAAAATCATGCTAATTTCATCTGATATGCAAGGCAATATGGAGCATTTCAGTGATGGGTGGCATGATATTTTCGAAAGATGGTAAGGTTTTCTCTCTCTCTCTCTCTCTCTCTCTCTCTCTCTCTCTCTCTCTCTCTCTCTCTCTCTTGAGACATGGCAATCCCACTATTGTCTGTTACTATGATCTAAGAGGTTGGGTGAGTGAGTGGCTACACTGGAAGCGATTTCAAGTGGGAGTTGCCATGAGAACAGACTTCCATCCTCCACTCCACAACATATCCAGCCACACCCCAACCACATCAGCTGCTTTACTGGAGTCTGGACATTGAGTTCAAGGTCATGATTGACAAGTTCATCATCAAATCTTTGTATACATGCTACCCATGAAACTAGAAGAAGAAGAGAGAGAGAGAGAGAGAGAGAGAGTGGGGGGCGAGGCAGGCAGCAGCCAATCAGGAGTTAGCCACTCATGACTTCACTGCAGCGGGTGGGGGAGTGCTGAGGGGGCTAGCTAGCTACCCTCCGCAAAATAAAAACCTTGCAAATTTTCCTAAGTATGCACTGCAGCGTGCATATGAGAGCTTATCAGCTTACATGACTGGGTGCACTTACTGGGTGTATGATTGCTTAGTGCTTACAATAGACTCTACAGACACAGCCCCTGACTTTACAGATGACCCTGAAGATTTGGCAGATGTAATAGGTGACAATGCTGGTCTTGCCATGGAATTTGAAAGTGACGAGGACGTGGACGATGGCATAGATTATGAAATAGCAAAGCGGAGGAATAGCAAAACATTAATAAGAAACAGGTTAGCTAATTCAATGACCAGTTGTTTAGATGAAAGTAAATATGAAATATAAATCATGGTAGAGAAACCACTGCAGAGATGTAGAGAAGTCCATAACATGGACCTACTGCGAACATATCCGGTGTTGTAGAATGTTTGATAGGAGATGTGGGGTCAGTAAATTAAGAAGAAATAACATGGAACTTGTTCATAATATCTGATGTGATTTCCAACACTGTGCACAATACTAATCACAAAATTGAAGGTATAGTTGCAGAAATTTCTCAGAGGCCTTCAAATAATGATAAAGTCACACATCTGGGTAACATACTGCATTGAAAAGCGTTTTTGGTTTGCTGTACGCACGTGGTTTATTAGGCCAAAACAAACATAAAACACTTTTCAGGGAAGAGTTTGATCAACCTGTAAATTGGTGCAATAATGTCTATGAATAGATTTGTTTTTTACATGCAAAACCCAACTTTTAACACTGATACCAGACCTCAGAGATGGCTACATGACCGGTTTGGTGCAGTCTGGGATCTTTTTAAAAATTTTATTGACCATGCCGGTTTAATGTTGGAGCCAGGTGATTTATTGACCATTGGTGAAACTATATATTCTTGTAGAAATCAAATAGGATTCAGGCAGTAGAGCATTATAAAAACAATAGGGAGTTCATGAAACGGAAAGAAAATGTTTAATCTTTCTTTCTTTCTTTCTTTATTTATTTAACGCATAGTCTACTGTAACCAATTTATGCTCTAGAAATGCAACAATTTTTTTTTTTTTAACGATGGTTCCGTTTCCCTAATCATCATCTAGCTTGATGAAACCAGACATAACCGTGTGATGTCGAGCTTCCTCTCTACTTCTGCATAATATCTTTCAAGGATGGCTGCCGCGGTTGTCGCGCTGTGTGTGTGTGTGTGTGTGTGGGATTCACCTACGGTCGTCAGCTGGTCTCCCAGCCAGCCGTTCCCCTATGGGCAGAGCTCAGTCCGCATAGTGACCGATCTTTGGGGAGGACAGAGACCACTTACACATCACACACCGGGACAGCGAGGTCACAACCCTTCGGGTTACATCCCGTACCTACTTACTGCTAGGTCAACAGAGGCTACACATTAATAGGTTCGCCCATTTGCCTCGCCGCTCCCGGGATTCCAACCCGGGCCTTCTTGAGAGTTGAGCGTGCTAACCACTACACTACTCGGTGTGTGTGTGTGTGTGTGTGTGTGTGCGTGCAGAATATATCCATCTAACGTGAAACACCGATAGTGATGTGGAGAAAGCAGATATGAGCTATGGTGTAAGGAAAAATCATGGGCAACACTGCAAGTAATATGTACTCCAATGTAGGTAATCGGACGGAATGGCGTCGTACGATATGTTGGGGAATTTTGCCACGAGGCGATACACAGAATATTGTTCGTCCGGTCATGTTTATTCGACCCCCTGGTAGAGAAAAGCGAAAATCAAGGAAAGCCGCAGACAATAAGGTTAAGACTGTAAATAAGCTACGTATATTGTACCCGCCAACACTCTAGTCTCAAAAATATGTGTGAATATTTTGAAAGTATGTAATTTTCAGCTTTGACATTCACTGGAAACAGACAAACTCAACACGAGTGATTTCATCAATAACAGTGAAATAACCAATTAACAATGACCAGGGTTGAGTTAAAGGGTTTTATGGAGATAAACCTAGGACAGTTAATATTTACTCCTGAACAAACACATATTTTTTTACCGTGATCAACACAATGAAGGGGTTTGCAATGAAATTAATAAACTGAATTAATCTGCATCTAACTTTACCTAACCTAGCCATCTGATGAAAACGTTGTTATTTCGATATTATCCGAGTAATGCAGTACCTAACCTATCGTAAGGGGTGGCGAGAAACTACTGGAGAAGAAAGGACGAGAGGGGAATCCTGTGCGTGATGTTCGCTGGAGAATATACCAAGTGGAGAATGTTGGACATAGACGATGAGAAAAAGAGGGAAGCTGCGTGAATCCCTCAGGCGGGGACTGCCATGAGTAGGCCTGATGGCTTTTTACGTTCTTATGTTTTATCGATATTTCAGGAACCTACACCCAAACAATACGGACTAACTGATTATAATCCTAGGGCTCCTGTGTGAAGATAGACATGTAAAAAATTACAACAACAAAAACAACAACAACAACAACAACAATCATAACAATAAGAACAGAGAGAGAGAGAGAGAGAGAGAGAGAGAGAGAGAGAGAGAGAGAGAGAGAGAGAGAGAGAGAGAGAGAGAGAGAGAGAGAGATAAACGTCATCTTGCCTCATCGGAATACTTCTCAAATTTACCACGTCTTCTTTCCACGTTTTCTTTGTCTTTCCTGCGAAGTACCAAGCGGAAAAGGAACTGCCAACCTCGCCCTCAGGTCACTTCCTTCCCTTAGCCTTCAGTTGACCCTAATAACACTGTTCCCTACGGCACCATGCTTGCTGACGGAGGCTATACTTAATTGCTTTCTGCGCTATTATTAATGTTCATGGTTATTAATATTCCTACTATTCTGTTACTGGTGATGTAGTTTGTTCGTCCTTGTTTTCTTTTACTACTACTACTACTACTACTTTTACAGCAACTCCTCTCCCTCCTCCTCCTCCTACTACTACTACTATTACTTCTTTTTTTTTTATGTAAGAGGAGAACTGGCAACAAAAAGAACGACATAAAAAGTGAAGTGCCAGTTCCTAAAAAGAGGTGTCAAAAAGGATAACTCAAAATATGAGGGATATGTGTCTTGAAACCTCCCTCTTGATAGGTTACTACTACTACTACTACTACTACTACTATATGGATCTCATCACCACCATTAACAACTACAAAGAGCTAACGCGAACTGAAACTCTCCTTTGGTATCAACAACTTTACTATTTTTATCTCTAGTGTACGTAGATACTATACACTATAGCGTGACCACTACCACCACCACCACCACCACCACCACCACTACTGACAACAAAACTAACCCCGAAAAAAATTAAATAAAATAATAAAATAAATAAATAAATAAATAAAGATAGTATTTATATTCTCAGTGGGTGTATGTCACCTAAGTTTACATACTTGATCCATATCTCTCTATATCTCTTATAAGGATTATTTTTCAAAGGTTACGGAGATTATAATACGGGTGTTTTACCTACTCACAATACGAGTATAGAACATTTGCTAAACCATCAGTACAAGTATAGGGACATCCTTGAAAACTACTTCAACTTCCACTAGAGCCAACTGAATGACAGTCGTTGGGATGAGAAGACGAAACGTGTACGAGTAAGGTCAAGACTATTGTGAAAAGACAATCATGACCCCATTACGTGATCCTAAAGTTGGTGGATGAATAATTACAGAGAGAGAGAGAGAGAGAGAGAGAGAGAGAGAGAGAGAGAGAGAGAGAGAGAGAGAGAGAGAGAGAGAGAGAGAGAGAGAGAGAGAGAGAGAGAGAGAGAGAATTATATATTCCTTGGGTTACTTCCCACTATCATATTAATTAATCCCACTATTATATTAATTAAGACTTCCCAAACCACCTCTCTGCGAACACAATTAACTATACCATTCGTTCATTTTGTGCTGCATTACTGACCTCACTACACTAACACACCTCAATAACCAGCACCATGGATTCCCCACGAAGGAAAATCCCAGACATTGAGACTACGCTCTAAAACACATAACGCCGCTCCTTCACTTCTACTACTTTTAAGAGGCTCTAGTTGGCCACACGCTCTTTTTTTTTTTTTTTCTTATGGTTTTATAGACAGATTTACAAGACTTCTACATAATCAACAGGAGAAACATTCTTCAGAATCCAGTAACCATTTATCTGACCTTCGAAAACAGTAGTGAGAGTCAAGCGTTTCTGAATACGGGCCTGCAGACCTTCTCAAACACTGCGTCACACCTCCATCACTTTCAAAAGGCTCTAGTTGAGGTTACACGGTTTTTAAGGGTGTTTTCACTGATAGATTAACAAGATTTTTACGTTACTAACCGGAGAAACTCTTGAGAACCTGGTTAATCATTTCTGTGGTCTTTGAGAATTGTCGGGGCGAGAAAGCGAAGCATTTCTGAATATGAGCCAAGGGACAGTGCATGCATATTTGTTTCTGCTTCCCAGAATGGCGGAAACTTGTCAGTCTGCGCCAAGGGGCTACCACGAGTCATTAGCCTACTTGGTTTGCATAGCGCGGGTTTCCCTGACATGTTTGGCAATGCATCTGTTACTTTTGAAACTTTGAATTGACTGCCTTCGCCTCGCGTATCCCGCGTCTCTTGCTTTTGATAAGATAGCAGGAATGTTATTGACTGCCTGCCTTCGCCTTGAGAATTCTTAATCTCTTGTTTTTAGATAAGACAGTGGGAACGGGTGGACCAACAGCATTATCCTTTAATATCCTACTTCTCTTAAACATGTGGCAACCCTACATTAAATGAAGATGAAACAAGAAAGAAAAGAAAAAAATAAGAAAAGAAAAGAGAAGGTAAACGACTTAGGAAGAAAGAACCAAGAAGAAAGAGCAACAGAGAAAAAGAAAGAGCCAGTCTTGGTCACGACAAATAGGACAATTTTTCAAAGGCTACTGAGATAATACCAAAAGCGGTTAATAGTGTAATGTTTGTTCCTCTCTCTCTCACCCACAATAGAACAAAAAAAAAATCAGGTTAGCTATATAATTTTTGTATCCCTAAAACTAAGTAAAAAAAAAATACAATGATGATGTTCGTGCTGAGTCACTAGGAGGCTTTACAAATATGATACGACATATTTATGGATAAGGTTGATAAGATGAGTGAAATTATATAACCATGTTTCATCCAGGGACTGCAACGTGTAGGCCTGATGACTTTCTACGTTCTTATGTTTTATCGTTATTCTTATTCACCTATTCATTTTTTTTATTCCAAGAACCTACACCCAAACAATACGGACTAACTCATTATAATCCTAGGGCCATTATACCTGTTGTAACCCAAAAATCACCAAGAACAAATGAATCACCTTAGGAAGAAAGAGACAAGAATGAAGAAATGAAGAAGGAAGCAAGACCGTAGAAGGAAAAGATGAGGGAAGATGATAATCGTGCAACAGAAGCACGACGTAGCCAAGACCAAGAACACCACAGTCAGCATGTATGGTTTTAAAACTCAAGTCTCGTTAACAGTTTTTACCTTCATTATCGCTGCTGTCCACTTCCATTGTCACTGTGAAACTTTTGCAGTCTCTTGATGTCTATAGTGTACAAGATGAGGTTAATGAATCTTGAGTCTAATTCACAAGCACCACAACACCAGATTACAAACCAATCCTTACTGTGACTGCTACGTGTTGACAGAAAATAACTGTATGACACGGTATTTAATTAGACTAACCCTACTTGACTCTACTACACTTAATTCCTTTCCCTTCCATGTGTACCTTCAAACTGTACTTTTAAATAAAGGCACACCACAACGTGAACTTTGAGAAGCAGTAGCAGTCCCTGGGTTAATATCACACAGGACACAAGACAACTGATACCTGCTCGGGTTGGTGTAGGTGTGACGGGCGGAAAGCTGCGATAAAAAGTATACACCGATATCAATCTTACGTCACAATACCAGCGTCATTGGGAACCACGTGATGGAGTTCTTCCTTTTCCTGGTGGGGATGACTAACACTCAGTGAAGCGGGAATGACGTAGTGCCCCGATAGTGACCTCGCCCCCAAGGTTACTAAACAGATAACACTTCGGCATATACTGGTACAATCCTGCACCACCCCTCCGCTACCACTTTCAAAAGGCCTAAGTTGAAATTACACAAGATTTTAAGGATTTTTTTGTTTTGTTTCTAGTGACAAATTAACAAGATTTCTACATTATTAACAAGAGGAACAGTCCTAAAAACCCGGCCCATCCTCTATGTGGCCCTTGAAAATCGCCATGGTGAGAGAGAGAGTGAAGCGTTTCTGACCTTGCTCTGTTTCCCCGTTTTGGAAGAGGGGGTTTGTTAGTGCTGCAAACACTCATTACAGCTGGTTCCTTATTGCCATCAGTCACTTGTTAACTACTTCGATTCTCTCTCTCTCTCTCTCTCTCTCTCTCTCTCTCTCTCTCTCTCTCTCTCTCTCTCTCTCTGTTATTATTATTATTATTTCCTAATATGCTATAAAGACTCGTAATGGTAGTGTTTCCTTGTTATCGTCTCTCTCTCTCTCTCTCTCTCTCTCTCTCTCTCTCTCTCTCTCTCTCTCTCTCTCTCTCTCTCTCTCTCTCTCTCTCTCTCTCTTCTTGTCTGCTGTAAACGAACACACATTAAAATACTGCTTTGTTATTCTCGTCTCCTTCTCTCGCATTCTTCTCCTGGTCTATCAACATTATCATACACTACTGATTCGTTATTCTCGTATCATCCTCTCCCGTATACGTTTTGTTCCCTCACCAGGATTATCATTAACGTAAAACAATTATCATGTGTGTGTGTGTGTGTGTGTGTGTGTGTGTGTGTGTGTGTGTGTGTGTGTGTGTGTGTGTGGTTGGGCATAAAGAATCTTTGTTAACCTGTCACTAGCTTCTTGGAAACTTCTCTGACAAATTCTATCACTTACACTGCAGCCTTTTGAATGTAAGGGATAAGATGGAGTGTTTGTGAAAGCGGAAACATTCTTTTCCTATTGCGTGTAAAGAATTCTTGTTAAACAATCGCTAGCAACATGAAAACACCTCTGGCAACCCGAGTGGCTTCCAATACAGCCTGTTGAATGTAAGAAGACAAAGTGCTTGGGAGTACAAGATATGATGACTCTCTCTCTCTCTCTCTCTCTCTCTCTCTCTCTCTCTCTCTCTCTCTCTCTCTCTCTCTATCTGACAATAACATCGTATTTTCATTTTTTGGGGGATATCAAAACATATTCACAAGCATCTCTCTCAAACGAACAATACTTATATTTTTACAGGTTAGTGACGTTACTTACATCAGTTTAAGCTATACGTTATTACAGTACGTAGCATTTATCTATTCATTTATTTCTTTATCATTACCATCAGTTATGAAACTCCACATGGCAGTTTGATTAAATAATATTGCGATAGTAATAATTAAGATGGTACTGTTATTTAGTGTTCCATGAGAGAGAGAGAGAGAGAGAGAGAGAGAGAGAGAGAGAGAGAGAGAGAGAGAGAGAGAGAGAGAGAGAGAGATTCGTTTTCCAGTATGTCCCACGTAATTCCGAAAATATAACCTTGATAAACTTGATAAACGGAAAAAAAAAGTAAGGAAAAAAGATAAAAAAGATAATGGTTGTTGTAGTGATGGCATCAGGCAACCACTTCTCTCCCTCCCTCCCTCCCCACCATGCTCCTCCCGTCTCTCTCTCTCTCTCTCTCTCTCTCTCTCTCTCTCTCCACCAACTACCCTTCCCTCCCTCCTTCCTTCCACCAACCACCTCTACTTCCTCTCTTCCTCCATCAACTACCTGCACATCCCTCCCTCCACCAACTACCTCCACCTCCCTTCTTTCTTACTGCATTCCTTCCACCAACGCTTTCTTCTGTCCTTCCCTCCACCAACATTCTCTCCACCTCCCTTGCTCCTTCCCTCCACCAACTACCTCCACCTCCCTCCCTCCCTCCTTCATTCTTTCCACCACCTCCATTACCAAAGTACGTAGGAAGAGGAGTCCGCAGCATACACATTTGGCTCTCACGAGACTGTTTGTCATAAGCTGCAATATCTAAGCGCTAGTAAGTCGTGTAGGGCTGGAAAGACACACACTCCTCTATACTGTATAAATAACACTCATTTTAAAACTAATAACTTGCCAGCTCGTGGCATTTGTTTGTTCATTCGAGTGGCGATTCCATCGATTTGCCAAGTTCTCAAGAGTTTATTTTCTGAATAGTATAGATATCTTGTTATTTTTTTTTACTAGAAACATATAAAGTTCCAAAAACCCGTGTTATTTCAATTCGTCCCTTCTGAATGTAGCGAATGTAGTAAAATCATCCTTAAAAACCCGTGTCACTTTAACTAGAGTCTTTTTAGAAAAAGTGGAGGCGCCGCTAAGCAGTGTTTCAGAATACGGACCTCCGTCTGGGCTGTCGTGACCGCGATGTTGTATGGATTGTGGATACTGTTCAGAGACTACTGGACTTTTATTAATGAATACTATTTTACATTTCTTACAAGTCACCATGAAAATTTTCTCGCATTCATCTTAAGTTTGTTCAAGTTATTTGGCCTCAATTTATATACTTTCAACATGTTCAACAGTTAACGCAATTAATGTGCAGAAACACAGACAATATCAAGTCCATAAACACCGCTAATGTTCAATCGGTACAATTAACGTTTAGTTAGAAAAACACATGATATCAGCATCACATCAATTACCACAGATATTTCGTAATTAATTAATTTTCGTACATCATACATATCTATCATACCAAACATAAAACACCATGTAAATATCTTACTCCTCTTTTAATAAGATACTTAATTACTAGACTGCATTACACTTTCAAGTTCTACTGAAAATTATTCCGTCCATCTTTGCCCCTTTCTGACCAGACCCTCTGGATCCTCTGCCTCTGTGTCTGCTACTACCTAATTATGTCACTCTTCATATGCAATTGTTTGGGACTGCCTATATCACTCAGAAAATTAACTTATAAATATTACATTTAAAAATTTTCTCATCAACTGATTTAGGGTATATATATATATACTCGTATATATATATATATATATATATATATATATATATATATATATATATATATATATATATATATATATATATATATATATATTACTGGGATCCCACAACGCCAAGGTAACAGAGCTACTGACCAAGTAAACTATTGTGTATTCAGAAAAAGAATAGTAAGAAGTCTTTGTTTGTTTGTTTGTTTTATATATAAATATTATTTACATAAAATAAAATTAATCTTTTGTCACGGGATTTTTCAATGCTTCCTATATCACACGAAGATAAATGTATTAAGCATAAACCCATGACTGGTGGCAGCTACCTAACTTTAATAACCAAACTAGATTTGGGGGAAAAAAAAGTAAACTAAACCTAACACAATTTCATCCAACTTAATAATAATAATAATAATATTAATAATAATAATAATAATAATAATAATGAACTTGAATAATAATCTGGAATACCTCTCCCCCCGTGACATGGAGTATGGTCCATATGGGAGGAGGGGAGGGGTGATTCCATTCATACCACTCTTTAACCAGGTAGAATTAAAAGATTTTCATCTTATCAACTCTCCTCTAACTATCTTCAGCCTCTCTCTTATCGCCGCAATGTGTCATATCTTGCTATCTTCTACAGCTATTTTCACGCTAACTGTTCTTCTGATCTTGCTAATTGCATGTCTCCCCTTCTCCCGCGGTCTTGCTACACAAGACTTTCTTCTTCTCTCACCCCTATCCTGTCCACCTCTCTAATGTGTAAGAGTTAACCAGTATTTTCAGTTATTCATCACTTTTTCTGGTAAACTTTGGAACTCCCTGCCTGCATTTGTTTTTCCTCCTTCCTATGACTCTTTCCACTGACCCTTTTATGGTAAAAAAAAAAAAAAAAAAAATAATAGCTTCATGGACAAAAGAAATAAAACTATTCGTACATGCATTATGTCACTCTCTCCTTTTGCTATAATTATTTTCGAAATAATACATTCGTAGCTCAACATCTTTTATTCAGTTTCTGGAACCACAACAGTAAAGAGTTCAAAAAAAAAAAAAAAAGGGGAGAAAGAAGGAAGAGGAAAAAAAGAACAAAATGAACGAGAAAAAGGAAGCTGGAGAAAAAAAATAGAAAAAGACGCGAAATAGGAGGAAAAGAAGGAAGGGAAAAAAAGAGAAATAACGAAGGAAAAGCAAGGTTTGTCTATGTAAAGAAATCAAGTGACAAGATTCAGCGTCCAAACATAGAAAATGTCAAGGCAAACTGTGTTTCGTGGTGCCTTGCCTAGCTTCCTCTAGACGTGTACTAGACTCGTAAGTGTTTGAAAAGCAGCAAATAACTCATATCCTGAATCTCGGGTCTGAGAAATAGAAAAAAGAGTTTGATTTCAAAATGTGGCGAAACGGACGCTGTTTACCGAAAATTTTACCTGAAACACCCACAAAATCAATAAAAAAAAAAACTCATGAAAAAAATAAAATAAATCTTACTATACACTTAACTACGAAACCACTTCAACACTCTAGACTTCCTCTAATACAGACATGCACCGGAAAACACGTGAAAAATGTCAAGGTTACTCGTGCAATTCACACTTCCCTCTCATACAGTCAGCAAGGAAAAGAACGAATAGGAGTCGGAAGAAGAGGGGGAGGAAGACAGAGGAGGCGGAGCTGGCTTTAGGGGATGAATGGGTGCGTAGCTATCCCTGTAACACTAAAAAGAGCTCCCTCAGTGCATGGCGAGATAGGGAGACAGTAGCAATGTGTCGAGAGGGATTAAAGGAGAGATAGCTGAAGGGATGGTGTGGCCGCCTTACCACTGGTGTTCATGGTGAGGGCGTGGCGCGGAGAGTCCTGCAGAGACAATGAAAGGCGCAGCGTATACCTCCCTCCCCGCCTTGCTGTGGGTCACTGTTTACTCCTGACGTCATGAAGCTGAGGTGATGTCATACAGAGATGCCAGTTGTGCCAAGACGAGATAACGGCATAACGCTGAATCCTCCTGTGTGCTTCATGTTACCGCCACATCAATATGTTGTGGTGTTACGAATTTCTGTGTGTAAATGTGTAAAATGAGCGTTTTTATCTTATCTCTCCCCCGCAAAGAGCTGCTATAATGTTAATTTCAAAAGCAATACCTATTTCTTATTATTTCACTCTTTTAATGCTAGCCAGAGTAACATGTACATTTGATTCCAGTACAGAAGTCGTGTTTGTTGGATCTGTTACGAATTCAAAGTACTTTTCGTTATGTTTTCTGTTTTAGTACATATTGTAAGATTCTCTCTCTCTCTCTCTCTCTCTCTCTCTCTCTCTCTCTCTCTCTCTCTCTCTCTCTCTCTCTCTCTCTCTCTCTCTCTCTCTCTCTCTCTCGTTTACATAGATTTGCAACTGTGTACAAACTAAGCGAATAAAACACGTGTATTATATTACTGCTAGACACCAGTGTAACAGTGTATTGAGTTGTTGCCAGGGAGGAAGCGGTGATGCTCACTCACACTCAGTACTCACAGAAAACGCAAAAATGGATTAGGGATGACTCGTGGAATTCTTATCTCGCACATCGCACAAATCCATACACATGATATCTGAGAGATAAAGCCATGCACAGCCTTATCAGATAGGATTTTCCTGATACATTTTTACTACGGTGATGGGATTTACTTAATTTATATAAGCTGCCCACTCAGCATTAAATGGAGCTTGTTTGATCATCACATGTTTAATTCCTGTGGTAAAGTGAGACATGCACAACAGGGCTATTTATAATGTACATGAGTTACGTCATAATGAAAATTTGAATAAAGTGTGTGTGTGTGTGTGTGTGTGTCACTTTTCTGGCTTTAGATCCTGTAACAGCTTAGATCGAGGCGGCACTGTATGTCGCGGTAATTTCTTGACCACACCTGACAGTGTCAAAGTATCATATTAGTATTACATAATGAATCTGACTATATCACAAAGAAACAACCTTGTATCCTATCAGTACCGCTTATCGTGCAGAAAAAAAAGCTTATCTAACACTTCTAGGCCTTTACATCACACTCTTCCCTTTGTCCTCGCGTACATATACTCTATGTTAACTCGTTCTCTCGGCTCCTCCAGGTGTTCACAACAGCTGGGTTTCATTTGCTACAATGGCTGCTGTAAGTGAGGCAGGTTTACGTCCAGTGAAGGAGACAGAGCTGCATGCACTGAAGGAGAGGCTGGCCCGCCACTTGCCTCACTCCCTGCCTGTGAGTGGTACTGACACGCCATGTAGTGAGCACACAGGGAACCATTAATAATTCCCTTGCCTAGAGTAGTACTGACCACACAACATGAAGTGAGCACACAGGGAACCATTTAGAATTTCCCTGCCTTGAGTAGTGCTGACCACACACCATGTAGTGAGCACACAAGGAACCATTTAGAACTTCCCTGCCTTGAGTAGTGCTGACCACACACCATGTAGTGAGCACACAGGGAACCATTTAGAACTTCCCTGCCTTGAGTAGCGCTGACCACACACCATGTAGTGAGCACACAGGTAACCATTTATAACTTCCCTCGCCTTGAGCAGCAGTAGACTTACTGGCTTTGTGTCAACTGTCAAGGTGTATGGCGGCGTGAGTTTGGCGGTGCGCTACGGCCTGCACTCCTTGCAGCCTGCCTCCATCCTGGTGCCCGCTGTTCCTCGCTCCGTCTGCCTCACGATCATTGTCCCCACCGGTGTAAGTACAAGTAGTCAAGTACGGTTCTTGAGTATAGCAAGCATCCAAGTAATAGCCAGTACCTTGAATCTAGCCTCACCTCACTCAAGACTTGGCCATCTGCATGAAAATGAGCATATGCAGTTTGGGCCTCTGAGGACTGATACATTAATTGGGTGAAGCTGTTAAAAGAATGAGGTGTTTGGGTAATCCTCTTAAGTAGCCAAGCAGTTCTCTGAGGGTATATGTTGGGAATATTGGCTTTGCAGGGGGCCCCAGTGCATCGAGGTATTCTGGAGCACTGAGGAACACACCCCACAGGAGGTGGCCCACTACCTCGCTCACATCCCTCACTTGGACTGGAGTCAGCCTGTGTATATACTGTCTTTACTCAGTACTCTACTACCATCAGTGAGTTGCCTTCCTGCAATACAAATGACAACCCAGTGCGTGACTAATAACAACACTTTCTCTTAATGTAATGTTCTTTGTCATTTTAACTACAGTTGCAGTCACTGAGTAGCATTGGGGGACGGCAGGTGCAAGTTCAGACAACATTCCAAGGACACCTATACAACCTCCGGGTGCCGACAACACTGGGTAAAGAGTAAGTAAAGCTGTTGAACAGTACGGGTACAGCCAGACACACTCTGGACCATTGATGGGTGTTATCGTGATAATTTATCGCGATAATGATATTGGGTTAACAGTTATCCAATTATTATTTTTCCCACATTATCGACTCATCGGTGTTGCCGATACATTTGGTTCCAAGGTACTCAATAATCGATAATTTTAGTTTTTGGTTTCAGTTTAGCACAGCGGCAAGCCATGTGTGCCTTGGAGACAGAAATAAGTAGGGACAGAGAGTCTGGCAGACCCATCCTTCAACAGTGAGGTTCTTATTAACCTATTCTTGAGGTACAACACGGTAATGCTGAGCAGCGCCGTGGTGGACCGCTTGTTCTCTCTAGGGAAGGACATCATCAGAGCCAAGAGGAGCTCCCTGTCTGATGAAAACTTCAATATGCTCCTGTTTACGAAGGGGAACAAGCATTTTGAAGTTTTAAACTTTCAAAATCAAATGTAGTTATTTAACTTAAAACAGTATTTTTTCATTAGTGAAGAGACAGGATAAACGTTGAATTTGAAGTTTTCCTAAAATTTTTCCAATTTTTTTTAAGATAAAAAATAAAAATAAAGATTTGGATTTTTCCTTTTTTTTTTTTTTATTCAAAATATCATTTTCGCTAGTGTCAGAATTTTGGATTTATTGATTTATCAGTTATCGGTTATCAAGTGATAAATTTATCACCGGATTATCAGTTGTTGCCGCTAAGTATCATTATTGATTTATCTGTTATCGTGATATATATATATATATATATATATATATATATATATATATATATATATATATATATATATATATATATATATATATATATATATATATATATATATATATATATATATATATATATATATATATATTTTTTTTTTTTTTTTTTTTTTTTTTTTTTTTGTTATCACGTCCAGCTATGCCCTGGATGAAGAATTGATGATGCTGGTGTTGGGGTTACGTATTGCAGGCTGCCCCCAGAGTACCATGTGACCAGCCTGAGGGAGGAGGACGCCTTGCTGATCTGGACAAACTGGGAGTTCAATGACCTTGACTCGGCAGACAACATGAGTAATGACATCACTCGCTTTCCATCTGTTGGCATCCTTGAGCACAACCCTAAAGATAGTGTCAATTTCTCGGAGAAAGCAGACACATTGGTGTCTTGGGTTCACCTCCGTAAACCCGGGTGGATGGGTAACACCTTTACAATGCCACAGCATCGTCGCAGAGGCCTGGCAGGTGTGGCCACCCTGGCCCTGGCACGCAAGCTGTTGCAGGAGGGTCTTCTTCCTTTTGTCTTCATAGGAAACCACAATACTCCTTCCATCAAGTTCCATGAGGCCTTGGGATTCAAGCAGCAGTGTGAGGCACACACAGTCAAGGTGGTGCCTACTGAGGCCACAGACTAAAACCATCCAGAGCAAGTTTGTAGTTTAGCATAATTGACCTGGGTTAGGAAGCACAGGGCTTGTAGTGATGACTGTCACATGTACCATGTCTCAGTATTTTCTGGACATAGCTTTCAATAAATAGTATTGTTATCCTGTAAAGTATTAGCTACACATATTGTTCACCTATGAAATCTCAATTTATCAAACCATCTTACAAGTAAAAGCTTTGGTGACATTGTAAATCCCTGACCAGTTTGCTATCATAAGGACATCTAGATGCACTACAAAGGAAACTTACTAAGAACCTGCCTGGGTGCCTGAGGCTGTTCAGACATGCATCACACTGACCATTGTGTGCCACTGCACTGTAAGCACATGAGCCATTTCAAATACCATACACATAAAAATCAAATGTTTGCTTAAAGTTTATTTAATGTAGACTTCCATCTAGAAAATAAAAAACAATAAATAGATACAACCCAATATATAAACACGTGTGAATATAATACAGACATAATCAGCCCTCATTGAACACAAATTTGGTGAGCAAGATACCTGTGATTACAAGAATGGGTAAATCATCCAATATTTGACACATATCCATTTTGCACTAACTCACATTGCCAAAACACCACTGCACACAACCCTCCATGCCACTGCCAGCTGGCAACTGCACAAATAGTAATGTATGAGGGACTGAGGTGGCTCCAGAGTTTACCAACCAGCTACTGTACTCTCAACTCTAATGGCTGCTGTTACTGACAAGTCAGAACTCATTAAGCCTGCAGTTTCAGTGCTTGTAGCCAACAGCCAATGGGAAAGCCACCGAATGCTTAGGCACATGGTAAAACCACATTTTTTCATCAACACTGCCAGCATTAACTGTTGTCCATTGGAGGTGTCCTGAGGTGGCAAATGACAAAACTATAGTGCACCACATAAAAATCATCATCCTCCCACTTCTCTCAGCAAAGTGGCTGAGGTAACTTCTTTTCTGCAGAATCTTACCCATGGAATGTTAGGCTGAAGGCTAAAGGAGGTGCTCTCGGATGGTGTTGTCAGCATAAATGACAACCTCGAAGAATGGTAAGGAGTGCTGTGGCTGATCACCAGTCAGTGTGGAGACAGAAGGTCAGGCTGCTTTTAGGGCAGGGCTGACTAATCCAGTTGTGAAGATGGTATGGGAGAACCTAACCTTATTTACCCAAATGAAACTTAATCACTGAGCAAGAAATTTGCCATGCACAACAGATCCAAGAACCCAACTGTTATGATGGGCGAAGATTGACTATAATCTATGTTTCAAATGATGCTAACAGTATATGAACTAAGCAAAATGTTCCTTATGCAGCAAATGATAAAAAAAATGGTGAGTTGCTTAGCCCCAACCACCACAACAACAGCTTGTGAGGGAGTGAGTAATGAGATGGCAAGGAGAGGTGGGGCACAGCGTGGCTCTCAAAAAGCTTGAGGGGTTCTTTGCCTGGAGTGAGACAAAACATAAGCCTACAGACTCAAGTGACAGATGTGATTGCTTGTGGCATAACAAAGAAACAATTAGCAAAACACGTCCCACTCTTGGGGTTTGCAAAACATATTACATTCATACAAAAAGCACTTGCAGTTGTACTATAATATGCATGTCTATGGAACAAGTGGTCTATGTGTAAAGTGGTGTACTTTGTAGCAGCTCAGTAATATTATATGCTAAGTGGAAGAAAACTGGATGGCCTGGTACAAAACCAACACGAATGGCTGGCTCACTTAAACTAGGGAATGTTTCAGTACTAACCATGCTAGAGGCTGCATTACTGTGTAGTACTTGCCCATCACTAGTATATACAAATAGATACGTACAAATGGCATCAGCCCTCTAACACTTCCTACAAAACTATACCCATTACCTTGCAGATTGTTATGTATGAAACACTGAAGTATGTGGATGCATCAAACCCTCAGGGAGCAAAGGGTGTGGTATTCCTTGTAAGACAATACAAAACACTGCCCAAGTCCTGCAGAAGTTACAGTCATGCAAAACATTTGTACAAACATGGATGATATTTACAGAGAACGCATCATTCCTGCCATTGTAAAAATACTATCATTGACCTTACACTGCTAATAGCTATGAAAGAATCACATGACGATGAACCATCGACTCCTTCTGTGGCTGCTTGTTACTGAGAGACATATGGAGATTAATTGATAGATGAAATTCTGACACAAACACAGCTGCCCTACCACCTAAGGAGTGAACAAGACACGATGATCACTAAATGCCATACAAGATGGTAGTAGGTATTTACACCTCGACTCGTAGCACCAAGAGGATGAGTTACAAAGAGAAATTAGTTCACTAGTGTAAGGCAGTCAAGTACCCTATGTGTTAGCTACATCGAAAGGAGGCTACACACTACCACTAAACGTCCTCTCAGCACACCACTACTCCTGCTGCATCCTTTGCTTTGGCTGAGTTCTTGCATGGCTCCATCCTGTTGGGGATGAGGGAACATTATCTAATCACTGATGTCTGCACTCAAAGGATTTGCTTTATCTAGACATGATGTGACACTGATGTGTAAGGAACATAAGAGGATTTTATTCATGCACTGCTACACCCTGTTGCTCCTTCATATTTAGGTAATATTTATGCTTTTCATGCCTTAATGCTAAGCTTAACATCAAATAAATAAATTTATGAAATAAATCTTATATAAATATGTACTGACAGTGATCAAGAGTAATAATGGATGTGATAAACAGGGAGCCTCTTTCATTAATACTAGTATCTTGTGTATGTACTAGCACACTCATGCTCATAAGTAACAATGCACACAATATATCACCTTCTCTCTCTTACATACTCTAAAGTTGGGACACTTTCAGGAGAGAACCTCTCTACAGGTCACCTATGCTCTTCATTAAGTGTGCACTGCATAAGTGTGTACTACTTCACTCATTCTTCACATGATTGAAAACATTGGTTGCTTATCTTTAAGTAGTTCAAATTCTCCAAATATGAAGTAATATCCAGAAAGAGGCATAAACAAAATAAAGAGAGGAAACAAACAAACAATAAAAAGTAATAAAAATTTGCCATTCTAAAATGAAAACAAATATTCCATGAATTAGGTGCAGCCTAAGGCAGAGCTGGCCACTTTTGCAAACTGCAGATTTTTTTTTGTTTGCAACAAATTTCACATAAATTCATGATTTTGCACTTTCAGAAGTATCATGGTTAGTGTGACAAGACCTGCACTTGATAACTTCATCTACCAACTCTTCCTCAAGCCAAGCACAATATTTGTGATGAAAAATAAAAACACCCAAAGAAAGAAAAAAGCCCATTTACCAAATAAGAGGATCACTCAAACAAAATAATACTAGGTAATCTTGTAATTACAAAACCCAAATTATAATTTATTCTTGCATACAATTATTCACCGACAAAAGCTGAGAATATGGCAGTCCCTAAAGTGTTAGCCTCAAAACTACTTACAAAAACAAACATATCACATGCTGCAAGAACCCTGTTGTACTGGAACGCTACCATAAACTAAATGCTTTGATGACAAGACAATAACATAAAGGATAACCATGTGGAATGTGATGGGTTGGTGACAAGCAGTAAGGAATGTTTGCTGGGGTGTGACAGGTTGACATGAATAGTAAGGCATGGCTGGTGGGATGTTAAAGCTTGATGTGAGGTGTGAAGTGTGAGGAATGTTTGCTAGGGTATGAGGGCTAGGTGTGAGGTGTGAGGCATGCCTGGTGGATGTTAAGGCTTGATGTGAGGTGTGAGGAATGCTTGCTGGGATGTGAGGGCTTGATGTGAGATATGAGGCATGGCTGGTGGGATGTTAAGGGTTGGTATATGGTGTGAGGCATGCTTGCTGTGGTGTGAGGGCTTGGTGTGAGGTGTGAGGCATGCCTGTGAGAGGTTTATGAGCAAGTACAAGGACCTGATGAATGTGTGAATGCATAGTTCACTGCTTCACTACATAAATGATAGGCACTGCTATTCCAAGTCTTTCAGTTTATACTAAACTGATATTCTCTTAGTTTTTTTCTCTATCATACCTAAAGTGATATTCTCTTAGTAATTTTTCTCTCTCTCTTATAAATTTATGCAATGATAACAAGAATCAATGCATTAAAGGAAATAAGGACTCACATAAAGCAGGAGAATGTCTGAAGTATAAAAGTCAGCTTCATGTTTCACTATAGTATTTCATTACAACAAAGTTCAGCATGTAGCTAACATCCTCTCTCTCTCTCTCTCTCTCTCTCTCTCTCTCTCTCTCTCTCTCTCTCTCTCTCTCTCTCTCTCTCTCTCTCTCTCTCTCTCTCCTTCCACCAGCCCCCACCAACACACACACACACACACACACACACACACACACACACACACACACACACACACACACACACACACACACACACATAATAAAGAACTATTTTGTACCTGTATTTTTTTGAGCCACAAACTTCGCTACCTACCTTAGGAGTATAAGGTGTGCATTTTGTCCTAAGAGTTGCCTATCTGTTCCCTCCTGGATGTGACCTTATACCTGTTTTCTACCTCAATATCTCAAACTGATAACAGGGAAATATAAAATAACAGCAAAAGCAAATATAGGAGATGAAAAGCAATAGAAGAAGGTTATATGCATTTCCATCCACTTTCCTCTTACCTAACCATGAAAAGAACACCAAAATAAAGAATAACAGGATGTAAACAATAAAAGATGGTGGTATATGCTACAGGTGCATCTGTCCTTGGCTATTACATACCTCCTATAATAAATGTAGAAATAGATCCAATACATGCACATTCTCCTTATATGAGAATTTTATTGCATGTAATCATCCCATATGATGAGATCCTAGTGTATTTACTTTCTACCAGTTATGATGATAGTTTTATTGAGTGAATGATGTGTGGTAGAAATAAATGAATAAATAAACTAGCTTGGTGATTGAGAACATGCTACTTTTGCAGTTCATTTAAGGTGTTGCCTTAGAATAACAATATGGCTTCTCTTAACATGAATGGAATGAATTAAGTGAATAAATTATATTCTTGACAACTGAATGATGGAAGCATGCGTGTATGGAATAAAATAACCAAAACAGGTACATATGATGATGAAAGAGGGAGATGGAAGGTAGTTGACTTATGTATGATTGGTATATTGAAAGAAAGGGACAAGGTATGTATCTCATTGATAAGGAGAACAGGATGATCTTTCATGTAAATGGATTTATGAAGTGTTTCTAGAAATGTCAAAAGGCTAAATATGACGATGAACAGAAGTTGGCAGGTGAATTTGAGAATGGCAAGGAGATGATGAAGATAAGTATTTTAGGCATTGTGGGTATTTAGTTGTAATTAAGAATAACAAGAAGATAAAGATAAGAAATTTAGGTATTGTGGGTTAATTAGCTGATGTATTTAAGAATGGCAAGATGATGAAGATAAGAATTTCAGATGTTAAGAGTGTCTGAAGTGTCCTTAATGTAAGTACAGGATTTCTTTGAGTATAGGTCAATCTCAAGTATAGGTCAACCCCTGATTTCTGGCCAGGAAATTAGTAATTTATGTTATAACTTGTACATATAAAGGTCAACCACCTATATGAAGGACGGCACCCTCTAACATATACCTAATGGAAAAATCTATTATTGGAATACTTTGCTGGTAATGAAATGACAAGTTATAGTGTTAAATCTTTTTGTAATATGAACAGAAAGAGAGAGAGAGAGAGAGAGAGAGAGAGAGAGAGAGAGAGAGAGAGAGAGAGAGAGAGAGAGAGAGAGAGAGAGAGAGAGAGAGAGAGAGAGAGAGAGAGAGAGAGAGAGAGAGAGAGAGAGAGAGAGAGAGAGAGAGAGAGAGAGAGAGACCTGCTTCTCCTTCCTTGTCCAGTGAGATGATTAAGATATTGAAATCTTTGTCTACACACATGCACACACACATGGTTTTGTAAAAATATATATATATATATATATATATATATATATATATATATATATATATATATATATATATATATATATATATACATATATATATATATATATATATATATATATTGTTATGTAGGGCACAAGTAGCAAGGGAGTAAGATGTGAGAAGTAAGAATGAAGGAGAAAGGATGAGAAGAGAGACAAAAGAGAGAGAGAAACAGGAACAGAGTGGGAAGTTGACATGCCTATGATGAGTAGGTAAGCCTGCTACTGAGTTAAGTGTAGGATTATCCGCGCAGTCACTTTTCTTCCCCACTTAATTTATCATATTCCTAATTGTTTTCTCAAATTGGATCCCAAGTATTTGTTAGCTAAAGAGTTGCCCTTGATGATGGCATAATCAGTGTTCACCCATGCCCTATAGTTTTGGTCACCAGAATTTTCAGAAGAAAAGTGTTTTATTGTACTGAGTTAGCAGCCAGTGAGTGTGAGTGCCGGAGGCAGTAGGCAGCATGAGGGTGCACCCCCCCATCCCCCTCCTCCCTTTCTGCATGAGTCATACCCTCATGACCTCTGAGAGCTCAGTGTGTGGCACATTCCCATGAGTCAAGTCACAGTTGATAGCTTGGACAAGACAAACGTATCTTGGTAAGCAGTGTGTTCAGAAGAGACTGGGCAGGATACAGCTATGCGCAGACGTATCTTGGTAAGCAGTGTGTTCAGAGGAGACTGGGCAGGATACAGCTATGGTCTGACCATTATGAATTGACTGTTTAGGCGTTATCCTTTCCGAGGATTCCCTGGCTTGCGGTGCTGCCAAACCATGTAGTGGGCCAGTTCTCAGATTAGAGCCTACACGCCGCTGATAACCTCACTCCCCACATGCCACATCTCTCTCTCTCTCTCTCTCTGCATATACAATCTACAGTAAAATCCCTCTCATCCGGCAGCTTCAAGTATCCGGCACATTTTTCCCCGAGCCTTAAAATCAATAAAAAATCAATGTGTACTCATAAAATCAATTAAAATTCCAGCGCAAGGCATACTTTGTCCCCTTGCCACCAGAGCGCACTGCTTCGCGCCACCTGCAGCCCACTGCGCTGTGTTTACTCAGTGACTCAGTCCCGCGTGTGCACTGTTTATTGCTTGACGCCTTCATCAAGCCTAAAGTTGTAGAAAAGAGGAAGTGTGTTGTGCTTACACTTAAGCAGCTGATCAGATCAGCTGCTGATTAAGATCAGCTGATCTTTGTTATGGTAAGATGCGTGAGTGTAGGGTGGTGATTGTGGATGTAATTTCATTTCTATTCAAGTATCCGGCATGTCGGCGGTCCCGTTGATGCCGGATAAGAGGGATTTTACCGTACATTTCATGCAAATTTATTTTTATCAGAGATCTATTCTTGCCTATGAATCATTAGAATTTGAGAAAAAAATTCTCTCTCTCTCATTTAATTTAAATGTGATAGGTTTCCATTTAGATATATTTCCCATAAACTATGATGTTATATTTTTATTCTTTAGTTTAGCATTGGTGGCTCTTGCTATTTGGGCAACAGCTCTTGACGGGTCAAGTAATGGCCCTCTAATGGCCTTTTCTTCCAAAAAATACTTATTTACTGAGTAAATAAGTTCTTTTTCTTGGCTATGATGAGAGTGAGCAGAAGAGGTAGCTTCCATCCTAGCTGACAGTGCGAGAGGAAGTAATCATGGATTAACATGGTCACTCTGACTGTGTGACCTCATTTGGTCACCTATGGAGACTTGACAACACCTGGAGGAAACATTGCCAAGTATTGTGGTGTTTGCAAAAAACAATGTATCACTAAAAAAAAATAAATAAATAAATAGAGCATGACAATGTATATATACTACAATACCATTGAATTTTGAGGTAGGAAGTACCTGACATAAGGTGTGTTTTAATATGAGTGTGGCAGTGCTACAGGCCAGGGAATCCCCGGAAAGGACAACACCTAAATGTTCAATTCAAAATGGTCAGACCATAGACAGGCCAATTACTTTAAGGTGTATTTGAGTAAATTACTACAGTACACCCCTGCTTATATGTGTAATGCTTAGGTGATGATGTGCTATATGTGTATGATGACCAAGCCTGTGCTCAGCATTTCAACAAGGACCGCTGGAACCACAATATAAGTCAAATCAAGTGCAGTGGAACCTCAGTTACCGAATCCCTTCCTTTTCAAACAAAATTTTGAACTCATAATTATTTCAGTTGCCATGCTTTAATTTTGTTCTCAAACAAAATTACTTGATTTCAAATATTAAAAGGCAAATTTCTATAAATATTTTCTACATTTTTGTATATTTGGAGGAGACACAGTGATTAAGACAAAAATTCAATAATTGAAATATGGTAAATGTGATCCCAATGAAGAGCCTCAATGTAAACAGTTTTTTGACTAGCTCAGGGAGTAATCCCATCAATTGAGCCACCTGTGGCTCTCTTGATGACCTCACAATGCCATCACTACTGCACAACTGCATTTTTCCTGTAGCTTTTCCCAGCAGCAAGATGTCTAAGTGTTATGATCACCTTCCTTTTGATGGTAAGTGGGTTCCTCTTCTCTGTGTCACTCTGTAAGGCTTCTCTTACTAGATCGATGACAAAGAGAACACCTGCACAGTCTAAACAATATCTTCTAAAAAGTTTTGTGTCACTAAGTTCATTCAATACATCCTTTTTGGATAAATAATTTCTGAGCTGATGTTGTGGAGTGGCCATCATGGCAGTGGGAGTGTCTGTCATAAGCTGCTAAAACAGGATGGAAAGATGTCCGGCAATGGATTGATCACTCTACATTGATTCCTATAGGAAGAATAGTTTAGGTTTTCGAACATTTCAGATTTCGAACAGCATTCAGGAATGAACAAGTTTCAGAACCAAGGTTCCACAGTAGTCTATTATATATTTGTGATCTTTATCTGTTTGAGGCAAAACACATCTCTTCATCATTAAGTAACTGGTAAAGATTTGTCTTGTTTACCAGTTATAGTAAGTAAATGTTTAATTTCTAAAGCCAAGAGTTGCTGGTGCCACTTCCTATCATGTTTCAATTCCTTAATTTTTGACATAAGAAATCTGATCCCTGTGTTTAGGTCAATCCCCAATCTTTTGTCTAAGTATCTGGCCTTCAGAAGTCAACCTATACTCAAGGAAATATGAGGCAGTGCTGAATGTAAGGGACAGGCACAATGTAGCGTGTATAAGGAAATTACACATAGACAGAGCACCCTGGAGGCTTCTCTATCACGGTCATTTCTTCTTGCTCCTCAAAGATGTAAGTGTCAGTGTTCACAGTGATGCTGAACAAACATATGGCTTCTAAGAGAACAGAAACAAAAATTAGTTAGAAACAATAAAAACAGCATAATACAATCCTATCACAATAAAGCTGCGCAAATTAAATACAGTAAATATAAGTAAGAAATATGTAACAGCTGTGAGTGTGACACACTGTGCACTGTTAAGTCACTACACTATCACGCTGAGAAGGGATACATTTCCTCACATTTGTTCCTAGTGTTAATATCATGAGGCCTTAACACTACGATTCTCCACACTAAAGATACAACATAACCTAACTTGCACACTCATTCTGCTCAGACAAAAGTAACATTGTGGCAGGGATTGCAATTGAACAACAAAATCAACACACTGTTATAAAAGACATCTGAATTCAAGAAGCAGAGACACTCACATAGTAAAATAAACACAAAACGTTTGATATCAAAATAAAAAAAAAATAAAAAATTGCCAGGGTTTTAAAACATGTCTTAAAATATCATAATAAAATATGTGATGCTCACATGAAAGAGATAAGACATGGAAACTAAATAATGAAGCAGAGGAAACATGCTTCTTCCTCCTGTAGTCACAGCACTAACCAGGCAGGAACTAAAGGGGATTCAGTGAGGGGTGCCAGAGCCTCCACACTGCTGTAGGGTGAAGGGTCTGGCATTATGTTAAAAGAATTAGGTTTCTGACCAGTGGCGGCTCGTGGCTTAATTTACCTGCAGTGCTCCTTCTAAAAATTTTTTTAGGCATTGTTTATTGTTTTACTATTGTGTTAAATGAAACATAGACAATACAGAAAAAATGATGTATAATCATATATATATATATATATATATATATATATATATATATATATATATATATATATATATATATATATATATATATATATATATATATATATATAAACTCCAGCCAACCTTTCTATCTTGACCTTGTGTAAATGCTACATCCCACACGGACAAGATTGGAACTGCACGAGTGACAGCAATCTCTCTCTCCCCTGTCCTGCTTCTTTCCTCATACAAGTGTGCCTGTGTGCAGGAGCCAAACACTGTATCATTGGAACCATGGCATACACAGTTCCATGCAAGGATTTAAAAAAATTCTTTCATGAATGAGAAGATAGCTACTGATATTAAGCATTTGGATTATTGACAATATAATGTAAAAGTACAGTGTTCTCCTGCTATTTGGGGGGGGATTACATTCCAAAGCCTCTTGCAAATAGTGAAAATCCATGAAACCGGGAAACCATCCCTACAAAGGTCAGAAATACCTATGTTTATAGTTGAAACCACAAAATATATGTCTCACACTTATTAAGCACATTTAAGATTCACTTTAATAAAATAAGAAACAATTATTATATGTATTGTACATAATACTTTAATAAAAAAAAAAAAGAAGAAATACAGTATACTGTAAAACGAAAGGGGTCTAAACTGACATGTACAGTAAACCCTCGATATAAGGAACCTCCGCTTTCAGAATTTCGGGTATAACAACCCCTTTAAGGCTTTGGAATATTTGTTTTATTTTACACACTAACTGTTCGCAAATTAAGACATATTTCAAAATTATCGAACGCTTGCTCCATTTTACAAACATCCTGGGTCTTAAGATACAAAAGAGTTGGCTATCACACAGTCAACCATGTATTTTTGAAAGATGGTAAGGTTTTTCTCCTGCAGAGGCCAGCAGCACCCTCTGCAGTGATGTCACGTGCAGCTAACTCCTGACTGGTTGCTGCCTGTTTTCTCCTCTCTCTGCCTCATAATCTCTCTCTCCCTCTCTCTTTGTTAATTATCTGAGAGAGAGAGAGAGAGAGAGAGAGAGAGAGAGAGAGAGAGAGAGAGAGAGAGAGAGAGAGAGAGAGAGAGAGAGAGAGAGAGAGAGAGAGAGAGAGAGAGAGAGAGAGAGAGAGAGAGAGAGAGAGAGAGAGAGAGAGAGAGAGAGAGAGAGAGAGAGAGAGAGAGAGAGAGAGAGAGAGTGTGTGTTGTGTCAGTGTGTAGGTGTTACAAAAGGAGCCTTCTTGAAGTCACAAATGAACAATACACCATTGTGTTCAGGACTGTGTTGAATGGGGGAATGCCAGTGGAATAGCAGTATTATATTGATGTGTAACTGTTACAAGTCCCAGAAAAAAAAGCATGTAATTTGCAATAACTGAAAGAATAATCCAGGCTCTTTGGGCAGAAAGACTGTGCTGGAGGTGATGTCTGACAACTCTGAAAACTCCCCATTAGTTACATTAAGTTAAGAAAAAGATACACGAATATACGAAGCCATGAATGCTGAACCGCAAATAGGTGGAGGAACACTGTACAAAGATTTAAAGAAAAAATGAAAGGCAAAAAGAATCATTACATTTTATGTTATGGAGTGCTGCAGTTCCGCAGTGCCTGTACACGAGCCGCCACTGACACAAATATTAATGAGAGATCTGTATATTTCCTCAGACAAGTTTAGTCCTATTAAGGCACTTGGTGGAGAGAACACAGGCTACGTGACATTGATACACATGACACACATATAAGTTACTATTGCTTGGAACCATGTGTGTGTGTGTGTGTGTGTGTGTGTGTGTGTGTGTGTATATGTGTGTGTGTGTGTGTGTGTGTGTGTGTGTGTGTGTGTGTGTGTGTGTGTGTGTGTGTGTGTGTGTGAACATAAGAACATAAGAACATAAGAAATAAGGGAAGCTGCAAGAAGCGACCAGGCTTACACGTGGCAGTCCCTGTATGAAACACACCTACCTATTTCCATCTGCTATCCCCATCCATAAACTTGTCTAATCTTCTCTTAAAGCTCTCTAGTGCCCTAGCACTAACTACATGATTACTGAGTCCGTTCCACTCATCTACCACTCTATTTGAGAACCAATTTTTTCCTATCTCCTTCCTAAACCTAAATTTTTCAAGCTTGAACCCGTTATTTCTTGTTCTACCCTGGTTGCTGATCCTAAGAATTTTGCTTACATCTCCCTTGTTATAACCCTTATACCACTTAAAGACTTCTATCAGGTCCCCTCTTAACCTACGTCTCTCTAGAGAATGTAAATTTAACCGCTTCAACCTCGCTTCGTAAGGAATACTCCTCATCCCCTGTATCCTTTTAGTCATTCTCCTCTGTACTGATTCTAATAGACCTATATCTTTCCTGTAATGTGGGGACCAGAACTGCACAGCGTAGTCTAGATGAGGTCTGACCAGCGCCAAGTATAACTTTAATATTACTTCCGGCCTTCTACTTTTAACACTCCTAAAAATGAATCCTAGTACCCTATTTGCCTTGTTTCTGGCTTCTATGCATTGTTTCCCTAGACGGAGTTCAGAGCTAACTATAACTCCTAAATCTTTCTCGTACCCTGTACCTACCAGAGTTTGGGTGTTTAATGTGTACCTATTGTGTGGGTTTCCTCTACCTACGCTAAGCACTTTGCATTTATTGATATTAAATTGCATTTGCCATCTATCCGTCCATTCATTCATTCTATCTAAGTCTGTCTGCAAGGCGATGGCATCCGCTTCTGACCTAATTAATCTACCTATCTTTGTGTCATCCGCAAATTTACTAACATCGCTACTAATTCCACTATCCAAGTCATTGATATATATTAGAAATAATAATGGCCCTAATACTGATCCCTGTGGCACCCCACTAATGACATGACCCCACTCGGATTTCGAGCCGTTTATTAGCACTCTCTGTCGCCTGTTACCAAGCCATGACCCTATCCAACCTAACACCTTCCCATCTATCCCGTGCGCCCTAATCTTTCTCAGGAGCCTTTGATGGGGCACCTTGTCGAATGCTTTACTAAAGTCCAGATATAAGATATCATAACTATCACCATTATCTACTGCCTCGTACACCTTACTGTAAAAACTTAACAAGTTTGTCAGGCAAGACTTCCCCTTCGTGAAGCCATGCTGTGACTGATTTATCAAGTTATGTTTGTCTAAATGTTCCCTAATGTTCCTGGCTATTATTGACTCTAACATTTTACCTACAACTGAAGTTAAGCTGACAGGTCTATAATTAGACGCTAAAGTTTTATCCCCTTTCTTAAAGATGGGTACTACATTAGCCTGCCTCCACATGTCTGGTACCTCACCCGACTCCAGTGATTTCCTAAAGACAGAAACTAACGGCTCACTAATAATCTTTTTACATTCCTTCAGTACTCTGGGATATATTTCATCAGGTCCTGGTGACTTGAACTTTTTTAGCCTATCTATCTCCTGCTCCACTATCTCCCTAGTTATGGAAATATCTGTCAGCTTCTCATTCTCATCTGCTCTAAACACCTGTTCACTATCTGGTATGTGTGTATCTGGTGGTGTGTGTGTGTGTGTGTGTGTGTGTGTGTGTGTGTGTGTGTGTGTGTGTGTGTGCGCATGCAATAGTCTAGTTGTGGTGAAGGGCTCAAGTGGCATCCATGCAATCCTGCCCCTACATTTATCATTTTCTCTTGGTTGGTGTACACTCACAGTCTCTATCACCTACTCCTTTACTCTATTCCAGGTATTAGCATTTCCATAAGAAGCTGTGTCTATGCCACTCAAATGTGTGTGTGTGTGTGTGTGTGTGTGTGTGTGTGTGTGTGTGTGTGTGTGTGTGTGTGTGTGTGTGTGTGTGTGTGTGTGTGTGTGTGTGTGTGTGTGTGTGTGTATTTCTTGGTAGTAAGTATGCAGTGAGTTAAGTAGCCAAGTGTTCATGTGGTAACTGACTTATCACCTACAATAGCACCATTTATGCTCTCTGGACACCTCCCAAACACTACTTAACTTTTCCTGGGCTTGATCTTGCCGTACACAAAGTTTTGTCCCCGGTCCACCAGTCCTCCTGCGTCACTCTCCATCAGTGTCTTCTTGCGGATGAAGTGGAAGTGGTCAAGCACAAAGTTGTAAAATTCATTCTCCAGCCGCCAAACCTGAGGAGGGAAAGAAAAAGCTGACACTATAAACATAACATTTTGTTGTGCTTTGTAAGGAACTGTTTTGTTTGTGCATTCACTACTCCAGTTTAACAGTTCATTAAAGAAAGCTGGATCACAAAGAGTAATGAGGGATAATAACACAGATCCACTATTTCAACCTGGAGCATTATGTAAGTTTATAGGAAGGCCTGCAAGTCAGATATGTGGATCACATACTATGCATCTATAAGAAGGTGGGATAAAAAAAAAAAAAATAGATAAATAAATAAATAAATAAATAAATAAATAAATATATATATATATATATATATATATATATATATATATATATATATATATATATATATATATATATATATATATATATATATTCAGAGATTAAGTGGGGGAAAATGCTGTGTTGTTTGTGCTCTCAGATAAAATTATTTCTTGGTGGATCACTTCTATGCATTTATAAGAGGATGAGATAATCCCCAATTACTATCATGTATGGGAAATAGGACTGAGTGTAAATGTTTGTTGACATGCCTAGTGTGGGTATGTGTTGTGTGGGCAGTGCAGGAGGAGTTGCAAGGAATACAGAGAGGGTGCACTAGCCTTGTCTGGAATGAGGAGTGCAGATGAAATAACACAAGGCTCATGTCCCGCACAGGAGGATGGGTGAGATGAACTGCAGTATCTATGTGCATATCTGCATATCTTGGTTCCATGAAAAATCCCTCTGCCTTTCTTTTCTTATGCTTATCACTGTATTTTCTGATTACCAAGCACTCTATTTTTTGTAGATGCTAATCTTATCTCACTCTCTCGTGTTCTCTAGGCATGCAGAATTCCTGAGTTTCACTTTCCACAATGGCTGCTGTAAGTGAGGCAGGCCCACACCAAGTGAAGGAGATGGAGCTGCATGCACTGAAAGAGAGGCTGGCCTGCCACCTGCCTCACTTCCTGCCTGTGAGTAGTACTGACACACCATGTAGTGAACACACAGGGAACCATTTATAATTTCCCTGCACTGAGTAGTACTGACACCACAACATGTAGTGAGCACACAGGGAGCCATTAATAATTCACTATGTAACACGATTTTTGTCTTTGACAAGTAAGCGTTATTTTCCAACTATTTTCATTGTAAAACAATTGAAAATGTCCATTATTCCTATCAAACTTTGCTTCTGTGGCTTTTAGAATTATTTTTTGCCCCAAAATTAAAAATTTCTTGTAGATTCTAGAAAATTCTTGATACTTCTATATATTTCTACTGTATTCTAGAAAGTTCTAGAATATTCTGGAAATGTTTACATTAAACAAAATGTTCTAAAATGTTCTAGAAACTTCTAAAAGTGTCTGGTAGAACATTCTGGAAGATTTGAGAAGATTTCTGAAATGTAAGTAAATTCTTCAAAATATGAGAAATTTCTTGCTAGATCTGGTCAGTTCAAGAAAGATCTTATTGAAATAAAGAATCTTTAGAACACTTTATATTCTTCTTTTCACTGTTTTATCTTATTTGCAACATTTCAAAAGCAATGGGGAGTTTTCAGAACTAAACTGCTAGATGTCGTTGCTGCTCATCTAACTGTAGGAAAGAGAGCTAAAATATTGTTGTAGTAAATCCCATGTGCGTAAAGATGAACTGAACATTGATCATCATGGTACTATTGAAATGATATCGATTTTTCAATATCCGGTATGGATAATATTGAGAGAATGTGGTCAAATTAATTATTTTTTTGTATGATTATTGAGTAAACCGCTAGCATTTTCTTAAATAAAGCATATTACAAGTATAAAAACTATTGATTTGGACAATGAAAAAAATAAAAAATCACACAACTATATAGTATGACAACCTACTCAGTAACATTGTGATATATGGCTGTATTTTTTTTTTTGTGGGGATTTTAGCATCCCTCTCACAAAGAGAGCGACAAGGCAAAGTAATTGAGAACCAAAACAAACATCTCTCAGGTGATCCTGCTGCTGCTGTAGTGTCTAGCTGCCATAATCCATTGCTTAGGGCATAGTGGAGATGGGCACCGCAGCAACATTCAACTTCTTGTCCAACAACGTGTTTCTTAAGTTCAACCAGCGCAGCCAAGTCAGGTGTTTGTTTTGGCTAGAGATACAGCATTACTATCGCCAGGACACTTGAGTTGCCATTTTTTTTTTATTAAAATTGCCATTTCCATAAACTAGGAAGGAGATCTATGTAATTTGGACTTTTGACTGTCACAGACATGTTGCCTTTATGTTTACTATCATCTAGATTAAGACGTTTCCAATCAAGAGTGTATTAATTTGGAAATCTTAAGATGACCAAATAAATCTAAATGCCGGTTCACTAGAAAATCAACTATATACATTTGTTCATGAAAAGTTGATTTTACTTGTGTTACTACTTAGAAGGGATTACGCAGAAAAATATATTGTATAAGCCCATTGCATCTTCATGTAAATAGAATAATACTGTAGGTATATCAGATATTGCTTGTATGTGAAAGAAGAGTTTGTGTCTGTGCTGCCACCTGGTGACAACCACTAGTTCTGAAAACTCCCCATTAGATAAGCAATTGAGATTTTGCAAAGCTCTTTACCTGACATGAAAACCAATACTGGTAGTAACCCATATTTTTATGAAATAAGGCAAAAATGTAAATTCATTGTTCTAACCATAAAAGCAAAGTTTTGGGATCAAAATAAGCTTTTCTATTTTGTTTAGATGGAAATAACTAGAAAATTATGGTTTGAGGCCAAGGACAAGACAAAAGTGAAATTTTGTTACATAGTGTAATTTCCCTGCCTTGAGTAATACTGACACCACACCATATAGTGAGCACACAGGGAACCATTTATAACTTTCCTTGCCTTGAGAAGCAGCAGATTTACTGGCTTTGTATTAACTGTCAAGGTGTATGGTGGTGTAAGTCTGGCAGTGTGATACAGCCTGCCTCCATTCTGGTGCCCACCACCCTGCACCCCACCTGCCTCACAATCATTGCTCCTGTTACCTCTGATGTGAGTACCACATGCATGCAGTCACTACACAGCCTCATCACACCTATGCTGGCTGTTGCCTGGTGATTTGGGAGGGAAATCTAATTTAAGCATAAGGCTGCCTGCAGACATTTATGTAGCTGATCATTATGAGATTGTGAGCAGTTTGCAGAGGGTTTAGTGTGAAAACATGAAAATCCTTCCTGGCTAATCCTCTGTGAGGCACTTCTCTGAGAGCATCTGTCAGGCTTTACAGGACCCCCAGTGTATCCAAGTGTTCTGGAGCACTGAAGAACACACCCTGCAGGAGGTGGCCCATTACCTCTCTCACATCCCTCACCTGGACTGGGAACACCCTGTGTGTATAAGACCCCTACCCAGTATCCTCCTGTCCTCATTGAGTTGTGTCACTCTAATCTTCCTACAATTGGCAAAAGCTATTTATACGAATCAATATAAAATCTGCAAATTAAGGCATGACTGATAAATGATAGCAACATTGCAGCTGTAGTTGCACAGCAGGTGCAGCTTCAGACAACATTCCAGGGACATCTGTACAGCCTCCAGGTGCCAGAAACACTGGACAAGGAGTCAGTCGAGCTGGCACCAAACCAATCCATGATTTCTTGAGCAGTATGTTTAGAGCTTGACATACTTTAAGTAAGTAGTTGATGATGCTGATGTTGGGGCTGTCTGTTACAGGTTGTCCCCAGAGTAGCATGTGACCAGCCTGTAGGAGGAGGATGCCATGCTGGTCTGGACAAACTGGGAGTTCAACAACTCTGATTCGGCAGACAACATGAGTAATGACATCACTTGCTTCCCATCTTCTGGTATTCGTCACTGTTGCCCTGCAGACTGTGGCAGTTCATTGCAGGAGGAGGCATAGGAGACATTGGTGTCTTGGGTTCACCTCAGTAAAATTGGGTCAATGGGCAACACCTTCACAATGCCACGCCATCGCCACAGAGGTGTGGCAGGCGCGGCCACCCTGGCTCTGGCCCGCAAGCTGCTGCAGGAGGGTCTTCTGCCTTACATTTATACTGGAAATTATAACACTGCTTCCATCAGTTTCCACAAGGCCTTAGGGTTCAAGCAGCACTGTGGGGTACACACAGTTGACCTGGTGCTTGCCGAGGTCACAGACCAAGACCAGCAAGGACAACATCAAATTTTGCTTTCATGTGTTTGACTGAAACAAGTAAAAAGAGTAACCTGTCCCTTAACTTGCTGTACCTCTCATCATAATGGAAAAACAGGAATAAAACTACAAACCTTTGTATTTTGTAGCTTTGCAATGGTTTCCTCAGAGGGCATGATCTTCTTTGTGGTCTTTCGGATGTGTGACTTGGTTCCTGCAACACAACACAAGCAGGTTACATGATGGAGACACTTGTCTTTTACTTTCAATAAAAAATTAAAATAAAAAATAAAAATTCTTCCTGTCTTCATGTGAGAGAGAAATCTAAACTGCTACAATAGATGTACAATATTGGCAAAATTATCTGAAACACATAAAACATGAAAAGAAACAAATCACAAGCAAACCTTCTGAAGGCACACAAATTTAACAAACATAATATGGTAGACAATACACTATTCAAATCAGGATCTTTGTTGAAAATACAGACTCATGGGAGAAAAACAGATACAGCTTTTTTTCTATCAGCATTGCATTGCTACAGCATCACATGACAGTGAAAACCATGATGAATAAAATATGTAATGAACTGCTCTATAATCCAAATAAGAAAATCAGATACATCACTGGGTACTGAGTTATCTGAAAGGGGCATTTGGAGTGACAAGATAGGAGGCTGAGAGCAATTTAAGTATGTATGAGAGACATGTTATGAGCATCTGTGCAAGTGGTGTAAACTGTGGAGTGGTGGAATGGGTGAAAGGGAACACAGTGAGGTGATATGGCCATACTGGGAGGATGAAGAGTGGAGAATATGTAAAGTGTGTGAGCAAAGTTGAAGGTGCTGATGGGAGAGGAAGGCCACTTGGGAGATGGAAGGCTAGGATCAACAACTGTATGTGTGGAAGACATGTTAGTAAAGGCCAGGAGTTTGAATAACCAAGGAATGTCTGGATGAGGAGAGGTGGAGGGTTCCTCTGCTATGGGTGCTCCTTTTGGGGGGAAGCTTTTGGAAGGAATGAGATATAAGAGATTTTAGACATATGGAACTGAAGCACTATCCTTACTTGAGTAAGTTCACCAACAATAAAAACTCAAACTGAACAACACTCATCAGGGAAACCAGTGAGAAGCATATCTGGCCAACACACTCACCCACTAAACAAATGACAAGGCCTTTAGGAAACCAGTAACTGTCTCCCTTCTCTTGCCTATGCCCTGAGGACAGTCTATTTCTTCTTTGATGTACAGTCAGCGCCAAATGAAATGTGAACTGCACGTAAACAATGGTAGTTAGCTGAAGTTGTAAGGTTTGGTCATGACCTGGATGATAGTGAAGCAGGAAAATGATATACAGTACTAATCATGGTCTCCTTTATTTGTTGATAGGGAATCCCTTCATCTTCAGAATTGATCTGAGCCTATCAGGGATGGAATCTGTTAAGTTTTCGGCAGAAGACCAGGCAATCCCCGACCACACCTTACAAAGGGCTGCCTTAAGTTTTGGGATGGTAGAAGTGTCTTCCTGTTGTAGTTTTGCTTTCACTATTCCCCAGAGGTTTTCTATTGGTGATATATCAGGACTCTGAGCAGGCCAGTCCAAAATATAGTCAATTTCAAAGCTACGGAGCCATTCCTTTATGATTTTAGCGGTGTGACACGGCACTTTGTCTTGCTGCAAGATCTCAGCACTAGTAACTGTGAAACAGTTTGCTAAATTATCGTTAAGGATGTTCAAATAAACCTTGCTGTTGACCGTTTGATCTTTAGGATGGATGACAAGGTCAGCCAAGTTGCCGAAAACAAATGCTCCCCACACCATGAGGTAGGGATCGTGCTTGATGCTCTTTATGGTAAAGCACGGGTCACAGGCTGATGAGTCATGGGGACACCACACTTTTATTCCTTTATTATCACTAATGGAGAACGTAGCTTCATCAGTCTAAAGCACCTTTTTCCACCCCACAAGGTCCCAGTCTTTATGACTCCTGGCAAAAGCACATCTCATCTTGCATTGTTTTTAATTTACAATGTTTTTTTACAAGCCCTCAGTTTTCGGTAGTCTAACTTTTTCCATATATTTCTCTGAATAGTGTGAATTGATACATTTCTCAGTAGGAGAGGGTTCTGTTCCTTCAATTGTTTTGCTGTAATGGAAGGATTTTTGTTCAACTCCTACTTTATGACACTTAAAGTATTGTCAGACACTTTTTTTTGCAGGTCCATCTCCATGTTTGTGGAGAGGAACACCCTTGCATCCCTCACTATGCCATTTTCTCACTAACACACTCACTCTTTTTTCAGGTGTGCCTGTAACACAGCCTATTTCACAATTTGTTTTCCCAGTCTTATGCAACTCCATGACATGAACTAAGTCAAATGGGCTAGTATGTTTGCCACACATTATGCAACAACAAGGATCAATGAAATATTTCAAGTACACACAATGTTATGGGCAGCCATAAATCCTTGATCGTCAGTCAGTAAATCACTTTGTTATCTGATGTTAAGTCAAACACTGGATCTGTTAAATCAGCTGTCAATGTGTGAGGGTGTGAGCTAAGTTGCAACGTATTCATTTTCTCCTGGCGCGTTTTTCAAACTGTGAAACAAATAGAATACCGTTTTCTACTAAGTGGCGCAAGGAGCACTGGGAGTTCGTGTTTCATTTGGCACTGACTGTAAGAAGAGCACTGGCCAAGGGCAACAAAAATAATGAAACAAAAAAGGGCCACTGAGAGAGCTAGTCCTGCCAAAATCAAAGTCAACAGGATCAGCCAAAACTGGAGGATGTGTCTTGAAACTTCTCTTGGTCCAGTATGTGCACATTCTCCTAATGTGGGAATTTTGCAGCACATAACCCTCATCTATAATGAGATCCTGGTGTACTAAGCCTTCTGTCACTTATGTTGATACTTTTATAGTGACTGAATAATGTGTGGTGAAAATAAATGAATAAATAAATAAACTAGCTTGAACCACTCACAACCCACCTGAGACATAGAGGTCAAGGGCACCCCTGAACATGCGTGGGAGGGAGTACTCCAGCATGGCCACAAACTCCTCCAGCTCCTCTGTTACCCCCACCAGGAAGTAGTTGTGGACCAGGTTGTGTTTGGCCAGTTCCAGGGCCCAGGTGGATCCTGGCACCCTACAGAGGAAGGCACAGGTAGAGGATTTGCTTTCTGTTGTCAGTGTCTGAGATGGCTGCCTGTCCCTGTGTATGGCCTGCATGTCCCCATGCATGTTAACCCTTTCACTGATATTTGACACATCTTTCCTTAATTGCTAGCCACTCTGAGACACCTCTTCTTGTTCTACAGCTGCCTCCAAACATTATTCTGGCTAGAAATTGCAGCATATAATCTTTAATCCCCTTTTTTCTTACTGATGCTCAGAATGATTTCACACATTGCTTCTAGTGGTATGGACTGTTGCATACTGCACTGAAAGGGTTAATAGCATGTTATAAGGTCCTGTAGTCATATTCTGCAGCTTAAGTTATTTCTAGAGCTAACATAATAAGGTACAAGTGGAGCATTAGATTTGTTTCACAAGTGTCTGAGGTGGTTGCCTGTCCTTGTGTGGCCTGCGTGTTCCCCACATGTTAATGTAATGCAGTGAGGACCTGTAGTCATATTCTGCAGCTTAGGTTATTTCTAGAGCTAACATAAAATAATTCTTTCATTTCAGGATACAATTCCACTCTTCTGCTGATATATTCAACATTCTAATATAGTTAAATGCTGGACATAATAAACACTTGCATGATATAATTCACTATAGACTCAAACACATCAATACACAGAATACATGAAATTTACGTGGAATCTATCCATGTAAAACTTAGGAGATAAACAACATAAGAAAAGACTTAAATCTCAGTTGAAGCAGAAGCCACAGACACACAGAACACAGCTATGCTCTTCTGAATGCAGTGGCACCATATGTCACCACTCAGAGGGAGCACTGGTTAATTGATTAAAAAAAGGGAAAGTGCCACAACACTGCAATCATGTGGCACTGCTACAAAATGTCCAATCAACTACAATGGTACGTTAAAACAATGACAGTAATAACAAAATTGTGGTAGGGTAAAAACCTAGTAAAAATCACTAAAAATGACAAGATGTAAGGGGAAATGGGATTAAGCAGTGATAAATGAGGAGCTACAGATTAGAAAGGCTGGTATTTGAATGTATTAATTTCAGAGGGAGCAGCACACACGCTCACCAACACTCAGCATAGTGTCCACAGAAGAAGGGAATCTGCATCCAGAGGTGCGTGGTGGAGCAGTCTTGGTGCTGGATGGCCACACACTCGTCCAGGGTCTGTCACACCAAGGGAGAGGAAGACTTGGGTCACACCACACCACATCGCCAAGCCTCAAGGAATGAGTATTGCAGACACAGCAAATATTCTCAAAATAATTGAACTTTGCAATAAAGCACACTACTACCTTCATTTATGTTGATTCATTTTTTATCTTTAGGGTTATTCAAATGATAGAAAATTCAAATATCATGCATTTGTACTAACTTGAAATTCATTACAATTAAACTGACGACCCATTCATCTAGACATCCATGCCAAATGAATGGTCACCAAACCCAAGCACTTACACACACACACACACACACACACATACACACACTATCTACCTATATAAGAGACCAGCAATCCCACATGGGGTGGCCCAGACAAAAGCACAACACACACAAATACACACATACATCATTCACACTCTTAGCCCTATCAGCCCCTGGTGGAAAGGAACAGTCTCATGGACCACTCTACTTCACACTCACACACACACACACACACACACACACACACACACACACACACACACACACACATACACACTTCAAATGAATTCAAATGCAGTACATCTTAACCCATGGATCTCTATAGTGGGAGAGAGCAGAACTGACCATCCATAAAAACAGAGAAAATTTAACCAAGAACCTGCAGTAAGTAAAGAAATCAAATACTAACTGCTGAGAAAGATAATTCATGATGGATTCTCCTTAAAGGAGTCAAATCAATGTATTTTTCTAGACCAGACTAAACTCTTACTTGTGGTCCCTAACCCAAGACTGAATGCTGAGGGAGAATGTAAGATGCTGCAATGTTCTCCTTCTGACCCTCTCCTTTCTCACTCACCATCTTGTCACCAGTCTTCTTCTGCACTCGCTGCGGCCTCAAGTCATCCCCATAACGGATGAAGTAGTAGTGGGACACGAGGCGATCCAGTGGCTTGCGGACGACATTGATGTAGAGTGGCTGAAGCTTTGCCCCGAATCTGTGAGAGGAGAGATGAGAGGAGAGAAGAGGTGGATGGATGAACAAGATATAAGTAATGGTGGCAAAGAGACTTGGATGACATTAATATAGGATGGCTGTAGCTTTGCCTTGAATCTAAGAGAGGATAAAGGAGGGGAGGGGAGGGGAGGGGAGGGGAGGGGAGGGGAGGAGTGGGGAGAGGTGAGGAAAGATGAGGAAAGGAAAGGAAAGGAAATGAAAGGAAAAGAGAGGAGAGGAGAGGAGAGGAGAGGAGAGGAGAGGAGAGGAGAGAAAAGGAGAGATAAGGAGAGGAGAGGAGAGGAGTGGAGAGGAGCGGTGAGGAAAGGATATGAGAAGAGAGGTAAGAAGAGAATAATAAGAGGAGAGGTGAGGAGAAGAAAGATGAAAAGAGGAGAGGAAAGGGGAGGAAAGATGAGAGGAAAGGTGAGGAGAGGGGATTAGAGGAGATGAGAGGAGAGATGAGAGATGAGATGAGAGGTGAGAAGAAAAGTGAGGACAGGAGAGGAAAAGAGATGAGATATAGATGGATGAGCAAGGTATTGGCAAGAATAACAATGAAAAAGCAACATGGCATAGAATATTGGGATAATACTGAAATAACATTAGAATGTTCATCTGAGAGAAAAGTTTGGTTAAGTTTAGATTCATTCAGTTTGTTAATTTCACTAATCCCTCTACTGTGTGTCTGGAAATTAGAAGGCTAAGATTTCTATGATACCCAAAACTTGTATTCTTTTATTTATTTATTTATATTTTTATAAAAGAGAGAGAGAGAGAGAGAGAGAGAGAGAGAGAGAGAGAGAGAGAGAGAGAGAGAGAGAGAGAGAGAGAGAGAGAGAGAGAGAGAGAGAGAGAGAGAGAGAGAGAGAGAGAGAGAGAGAGAGAGAGAGAGAGAGAGAGAGAGAGAGGGCCCACTGAGGTGCCAGTCATCTTAAGAAAGATATACTATAATACCTCAAAACTTGTATTTATTTTTTTATGTAAGAGGGGTGACTAAAAAAAAAAAAAAAAAAAAAAAAGGAAAGGTGCCAGTCCCTAAAGAATGGTATACTAATATGATGTCTGTATTCAGTGAGAAGATATCTGAGGTAAGCACCTAATACTCACTCACCTGTGGAAGTCCAGGTAGCCCAGATGACCATGGTAAATGGCTGGCTTCTTCTCCTCCCAGTTTGAAACATTGTATACAAACCGCATCTGAGAGAGGGAGAAGTGAGGGAGTGTGAATGATTTGTATATGTAGTAAAGTTCCAGATCTGTTAGTGTTTGAGAAAGGGGGAATTCAAAGCTTGTGCATGATTTATATATGTAGTAAAGTTCTAGATCTATTGGTGTTTGAGGGAGGGGGAATTCAGGGAGTGTATATGAATTGTATATGAAATGCAATAGTGGATCTTTAGGTCTGGAATCTTTATAAGCATCTACATGAAATAAGTTAGATAAGGAACAACGTATATAGCAATTTTAAGCCAATAAAATGTCTGTAGGCTGTAAAACAAGAAAAGATGTCTCAGAGTGGTTAGTGGATAAGGAAAGACATGACAAACAGCAAGGAAAGAATTAAATAAAGTGATAATGATACAACCAGAAAAAATGTAAGACCCCTAAGCTCCTAGCCAGGTGAAATAAGATAATAAAACATGCAATAGAGATGATAACTAACCTGGTCAGTGAGGGACAGTGTTGGGTTCTTCTTGGTGGTGTTCACATTGATCACACTGAACTTGTTCTTGGAGCAGAGGTCATAGGCGAGGCCGATGAAGGATGTGGAGCCGGTCTTGGGGATGCGGTTGTAGATCACCACCAGGCTGTCCAAGTCCAGCCCTTTGTTGTTACCACTGCTGCCACTGCCACCACCACCACCACCACCAACACCGCTACCTCCTCTTCCTCTGCCTCCCTTTCCCCGTCCTCCCCCACCACCTCGCCCCCGCCCTGAGTTGCTGTTGATGTTGTTGTTGTTGTTGATGTTATTGTTGTTCGTGCTACTGCTAATGCTGCTGTCACTGCCATCCTGCCCCAGTGCTGCCCCGCTCATCTGCAGCTCCATGGCTGGTGTGGCAAAAACAAAGCATTTTCAAAACTTTGCCTTTGACATCAAATGTCTCATGTGTTAAGAGAGGGAAGAATTCAAGGCTCGTGTATGATTTGTATGCTGCAACTGGTGTGCTGTAATGTGTTCTTCCTTTATGTCTTGCTTTCACAGGATCTGCTTGTCAAGTGGCCTTTAATCATACATATTCTGGCTTATAAATGAATCACAATTCATTAACATTTTAAAGTTTTAAAAGTCTGAATGAAATAAATGTATCCTTAGCCCTGATTTTTAACAGAATCTTCATTGACAGTCTAAAAAAGAACACTTATAAAGGATCAAATGGAGAAAATTAAAAACTAAGAGCTGATCCTCATTTACTGCTTCTTTTTCTTATTCATAAACAATTCTTAAGGAACACAACTCATTTATTACAGTTCTTAAGGAACACAACCAACCTAACTAAACCTAACCCATGCTGTACTCAGAGGACTCACAGTGGCTTTCAATGTAGTTCCGCAGTGTGCAGACCTCCTTGGCCAGGTGGAGGTACATGAGTAGCACCACGCCGCTCACACCCACCAGCAGCAGCACCACCACCTTGGAGGCCGGCAGCCGTGAGGTCGTCATCCTGCTGGCAAGGAACACAAACCTGGCTAATAACAATATAAGGACTTAAGAAAATAAGGGAAGCTGCAAGAAGCCATCAGACCTACACACAGCAGTCTCTGTATGAAACATGTCAACTTATTTCCACTTATCATCCTTATTTATAAATCTGTCTTATCTTCTTTCAAAGCTCCCTAATGACTCAGCACTAACAACCTGATTGCTGAGTCCATACCATTCATCAACTACTCTATTTGAGGACCAATTCCTTCCCATCTCTTATTTAAATATAACTTTTTTCAAGCTTAAACAATTATTTCTTGTTTTATCCTAATTACTGATCCTGAGAATTCTGATTATGTCATCCTTGTTATATCCCCTATACCACTTAAAGACCTCTATAAGATTAGTACTGTTACCCTTGCCAAGTTACCATGGTCCCACTAAGGGCATGGAGAGACAGCTGTGGGTGAAAAGTGGACAGGAAAGTGATGGAAGTGACCTTACTTTAAATAGAATGACAGCAACTGGGAAGAGGAAAAAATTAACAAGTTTGAGTGAAATACAGCACATCCTTGATCAATCACCCCTCTCGTTATCTTTTAGTCTTTCAAACTCATTTTCTAAATCTGCTAGACTAAGCTAGTCATGTGGTTAAATCTATATCTATCTATCTATAAAGCCAACAATCCCACATAAGGGTGTCCCAGACAAAGAACCACACACTAATACACTTACCATTCACTCTTATCACCATCAGCCAAAGCAAATCTATACTAGTTGTCACAAATTTTTTATCATTTACTCATCCTTTACACAGATAAGTTTTCAAACTTACACATACTTTCTCTGTTAGTCTTTTTAAAATCATACTCTAAACTTGCCATTTCATGCAATACATGGTATAGTAGTCATTTGGTTAAACTTATACAAGATGTCACAAATTTCTTATTATTTACTCAGGCTTTACACAGATCAGACTCCAAACTCACACAAACTTTTCCTGTTAGTTAGTCTTTTGGCTTTACACAGATCATATTTCAAATTCACACATACTTTTCCTGTTAGTTAGTCTTTTGGCTTTACACAGATCATATTTCAAACTCACACATACTTTTCCTGTTAGTTAATCTTTTAAAATCATACTCTAAACCTGCCATTTTACTGAGCATTGTAAGGTATAATAGTGACTTGATTATATCTATACATAAATTTCTTACCATTTACTCATGTTTTTAAACTGATCAGACTTCTGAATTCACACATATCAAGAGAAACAATCCTTCAGGGCTGACAGGGCTAAGAGTGTGTGATATATGTGTGAATGAGTGGTGCTTTGTCTGGGCTACCCTGTGTGGGCCTACTGGCCTGATGTATAGACAGAAGAGAGTAAAAATGAATAAAATGTTCACAAGCACAGCATCAGTAGCACTTGAGATGGTTCACAAACAGAAGGCTGATGGCATAGGGTTCACAGAACTCAAACACAAAGGTGATGATGCTAAAACACTGATGTGCTTTAGTTGACAAGCCTGATAGCATTACGCAGGATGTGGAGCAAGAGAGATTTTCTTATCTAAGGACATAAAATCCTATTTACAACATTCACTCAGACAGCTACCATTGTTCTCTCTTTTACTTCATCTATTGTTTTTTTCTTTAGGGGTCATATCAAGATAAACCATCACAGCTATGATTATTGTGAGTAATCTTATGTTATTGTACCTCTGAATTATAAAAACCGCAATACATTATTTAGGTTAAGGTAGGAATAATTCTAGTTAGGGTACGTTACTTTAGATAACTCAACTCAACCTAATCCAACCCAATAATAGTGCTCTTTTTTTTTCAAGAAACACTATATTATTCACTGTTATACACAGCATTACATTTGCTATTAAAGTTTTTCTTGGAGTGAGGTAAGAAGCTACATGTGGCAGTTAGATTAACTTAGGTAAAAAGGAACAGTTTGTAGCAATCAATGATAAAAGACCCAATACATGATTTCTGAACCTGTTAATTATTACAGTCCCAACAACTAAGGTGCTTATATTTGCTTTGCCTGTTTGATCCCCAGTGACAATTAAGGACGCGATTCTACTAACTTGGAAATGAAATAACGGTTGTGTTTGGTGTAGTGAAATACACAGTGGACAAGATCAAGTAAGAAAGAACTGTACAAGGCACCAACTCTCAACACTTGGGAAATGACAGAGGAGAAATAGCTGTCAGACACACAATGAGAGACATAAAACCTTCTGTCCTCTATAGTAATAAGTAATGTATAATGGGTAATGTACTTTCTTTGCAACTCACCAGCATTTCATAGTGACGGCAGGCACACACACACAAACACCTCTAACTTGGAACACAACCTCTGAGGGCAACCTAACTCCATGGGTAACTTCACAACACAAAGAAACACCAAAATATGCATGCAAAACTTGAATAAAAAGGTAGCATTTGTAAGAGGCACCACCAGATATACATAGATAAGGGTCAAGTGGGCAGTATATGTGATCTGAGTGATCTGTCTTATCAGTACCCTCCAATTAACATTTCCGGTCATAAACTGCCTTCCTTCTCACACCAACTGGCCTTCAGAAGATAAGGGTACAGACAAATCCCTATTTTCACATTTCAAGGCATGTCATTGGCCTGTTACTCTAGCGACAGGAAAGATAAGTACTTATGCGGCTGTGCGCCAGTTTGTGAGGAAATAGAAGAAAGGTGAAAAGTCTCTTCTAACATCAGACATCCAGGACATCGTAAGACTAGACAAATCCTTACTTTCGCATTTCAAGACGTATCACTGACCTGCTACTCAACTGACAGGAAGACATGGTACTTATGATCCCATGTGCCAATTTTTGAGGTGAGAGGAAAATGAAAGAGTAAAATTCTCTCTTTTCACAACAACAGAACTACAGAGTATCACATGACTGAGACAAATCCCTTATTTTCACATTTCAGTATATGTCACTGGTCTCCTAGTCAAGGAACAGATACACTAGGTACTAATGCTCCTAAGTGTCAGTTTTTGAGGCAGTGGAAGTAAAAGAAAGGTTAAAAATCTCACTTTAAAATCCCAGAGTCAGCTGGCGGCGAGGACCACAACAAACATGGCCACTGCACTGTTGCCAGGTCTGAATTAACTCTACTTCAAATGCTATTATTGATTCAACACAGCCAGCTCTAGTCCCTTTCCCCTCCCAGATAGAATTTTTAGGCCTTTCTCCACCTACAGGATCCCCAAAACCACGCCCGACATGTCTAGTACGGATGGAGGAGTGAGTTAAGGTTAGGTTTCTAAGTATGTGGCTCCAAGTTGGTTTTCTCATTACTCTGTGTTTGTGTCTCTATTTCAGAATCTTGCAGTCATTTCCCAGATTATTTCGTATGTGGCAGTTTGGTGTGTCTGTTGTTGTTTGTTGTTCATGTTTTCTCATTACGTACTATATGGATGTGTCTCTAGTATTTCAGAATCTTGCAGTCTTGTTTCAGATTATTTCGTGGTCTGGTGCATGTGGTGTTCCTTTTCCTCGTCTTTCTTGATCCGCATCCTTTTTTTTTTTTTTCTCTCTCATTACTGTGTTTGTCTCTATTTCAGAATCTTGCAGTCTTTTCCCACATTATTCTATGTGCTGGTGAGTGCCAGTTTGGCGTGTGTATAATGAATGGGCAAAGTATTTGATTGTGGTGGCTGTTATTCATGTTTTATTAGTTATTAGGGTGTGTGAACGATGGATTGAAGGGTGGTGGGTAGATTAATTCTCTCTCTCTCTCTCTCTCTCTCTCTCTCTCTCTCTCTCTCTCTCTCTCTCTCTCTCTCTCTCTGTCATAAAAAGTTATAAATAAATGCCGGGCGATATAATCTGATCACACACTCAGAGAGAGAGAGAGAGAGAGAGAGAGAGAGAGAGAATGCATGATAAAATATCATTGACAAAAAACCTCAGTCCCTGTAATGATAAATAAATAATAGAATAGATAAATAAATCAATAAATGAGACAAGAAAAAATGATTAGATAAAAAAAATAATCAAGCAAGAACACACACACACACACACACACACACACACACACACACATGTCCTGTCACTTAATATTTGCAGGCCAAAGCTATCATATCAAGGACACACACACACACACACACACACTCTCTCTCTCTCTCTCTCTCTCTCTCTCTCTCTCTCTCTGATAATTTTCTTAAATTCTCCACTTGTCTTTTTCTTCCTTCCTTTCTTCCATCCTTCCCTTATTTTTTTTCCTATTTATATTTTCCTTCATCTTCCCCTTCTTCCTTCCTTCCCTCCATCTTTTATTTCTTTCGCTTTTAGATTTTCTTTCGTCTTTCCTTCGTTCCTCGATCCCTCCCTTCTCTTTTATATATGCGATTCATTCCCGTTCATCTCTACCTCCTACACCCCTCTCTTGCCTGGTCCCCTTCCTTGGTTCTCTCTCTATGACTTTCTGAAGACAGATTAAACACACACACACACACACACACACACACACACGCGCCTCCTGAAGTCACGTAGCTCGGGAATAGATAAGACTCCGCCCTGTGACATCCAGCCCTTTGTCACGAAGTCGTTCTCTTCTCACTGTCTCTGTATCTCAATGCTTCTTCCATTAGCTTGACAAGGATAACAGAGAGAAGAGTTTAAGAGTCTATAAAACCTTGAATCTTCTCCATGTTTGAGGGTGTGGATGTTTTTTTTTTATATATATATATTTTTTTTAACCTTTTTTTTTTTTTTTTGCTCCAGTGAATTCCATTTGAAAATATTTTCCATTGTTATTTTATTTTGTTTATTTATTTATTTATTTTTTTTACACTACCTAGTTGCTTTATCTTGTATACTTATTTAGTTTCTCTTGTTTGTTTTTATTCATTTGTTTATTGATGTTCTACTTGCACCAAATAACTGACTTCTTTCTTTTCTTCCTTTTTTTTTTACTATTCTTATTCTTCATTGTTAGCCCATTCTATTAATATATTGCACAATTAACATTTCGTACCCCACACAGTTCACAATTTCTATCACTATTTTTCACTATAAACTCAGCTTTTTAAAGCCTTATTTGTATTTTATTCAATTAACTTTATTTTTCGCATTCCACACAGTTAGATCCCATTCATATCAATATTTCACACAAATTGATTTACACACGACTGAGTTGTTTTCTTCGTTCTTCGCTATTGCCTCACAAAGTAGTATTCTTATTAGATTTTAACACGATTAGACCAATTTCTTACAGATATGTTACATAGTTATTAACTTTATGCACTATTAAGTTGTTTTCTTATCAATATACCACATAATTAGTTTTCCACGCTTCGCTCTTGCCTCACAAACGACTAGACTGTATCACTAACCACACGAACCGAACCAACATCATCTTTTAATTCCACACAATATTTTTTTTTCACTATTCTCTCTTGCTCCACAAACCATTCATATCAATAACCGCACGAACCGAACTTCAAATCCATCACATTTTCATTGTTATCTCGGCAAATACTCAATACAAAACAACACTGAAGTACGTTGTTATTTCGTCCAGTTCTTAGCACAAGAAATCACACTGAAGATTCTGGTCACGGTAAAATTTGTCAACTCATTAGCGTGCACTGAATAAAGGCGAAGTAAGCCAGTCACCCCGTACCTCTCACAAGGCTTCCTGAGCGACATACTCATGGGGCGGTGCACTCACTCACACCCCCGTCGCGATACCAGCGTCTGCCCTCCCTCAGCGCAGCGCGGGGAGTGAATTTAAGACTTGGCACGTACCTGATGCGAGAAACTAAGTGCTCAGGCAACCATCATGACTCTCCCTCTCTCTCTCTCTCTCTCTCCCCTATCCTCCGCATTTTTCGTTTGAAGCTTGTCTGTTGTTACAACTAGTATGAATTCTGTCTGCCTGTCTGTCTGCCTGCATGTCTGTAGTGTGTCCGTCTCTTTGCACATTGTTTATCTTTGTCTCTCTTTGTCTGTCTATCTGTCTGTTCTATCTGTTCCTGCGTGTGTATAATGAATGTGTCTGTGGATGTGTTTTGTCTTCGTCTCTCTCTCTCTCTCTCTGCCACCCTTCCTTTTTCTTACAATTTACTTTCTCAGTATGTAAAGTCATCCGGGCACCGTGTCTGCTGTCTCGTCCGCTCCCCTCCACTTACCACGCCCTGACGCCGCGTTCCTTCCTCTTCCTTCACTCTTACCCGCCCTTCTCTCTCCCACGTCCCGTCTGTCACCACTCCTCGCTGTTTTTTCCCTTTAGTTTCTTCCCGTTCCCTCGCAGTTATGGTCATTTACTAGACACGGAAAGACAGATGCTTCCGCTGTTTCAGGCTAGCCATCTCGTTTCTTGTTCCTTCTCTCCTCCTCTCTTTTATGTTTAGGGTATGTTGTGTCTCTACGCAGTGGGTAGAGGATGGTGTGAGGTGAGAGTATAGTGTAGACTGTAGTGTGTGTTGTGCAGTGGTGGTGTTTGTGAGACGAGAACAGAGTGAGGCAGTGTGAAAGGAGTTAAAACAGTGTGGTTGTAAGGGGAGAGATGATTAATTGTGTGCCTGTGAAGTCAGAAGTGATGCAGGATGATCATGAAAGAATAAGTAAAGTGAGGGCAGAAATAAGCAGGATAAGTAGGAAACAAGTGTGATGTGAGGAAGGTGAATGTGATATAATACATGTATGATGTTAATGCAATGGGGCAAAATGAGTGTGAGAGAAGTGTGAGGCAGTGTGAAAGAAGAGGGAGATGAGGCAGGATACATGTAAGAGAAGACGATGAGAAGACAAATGCGAGAGAGAGAGAGAGAGAGAGAGAGAGAGAGAGAGAGAGAGAGAGAGAGAGAGAGAGAGAGAGAGAGAGAGAGAGAGAGAGTACATACGAAAGGACAAATATGGCAACGCAGTCTAGTAACCATGAAAGAAGGCAGACAGAGAGAGAGAGAGAGAGAGAGAGAGAGAGAGAGAGAGAGAGAGAGAGAGAGAGAGAGAGAGAGAGAGAGAGAGAGAGAGAGAGAGAGAGAAATTTGCGTGAAAAAAGGGAAAAAACAAAACAAAAAAACAAGACAACAAATATGAAAGAAGGCAAGGAATAAGATGATGAGGTTAAAAACGGCACATGTGAAAGAAAACAAGAGAAAAGCAAGAGAGAAGAATTGTGGGAGACAAAGAAGATAAGGTAAAAAAAGAACACATGTGAGGGAGAGACTAGGCTAGAGTGACGGGTTGCAGCGTGAACGAAGAGTGACATTGTGTGCCAGAAGTGTCAGATAAAGGATAGTGAGACACACGATTATGACAACACAACATATTATTTCACACAGACTGCCGCCTCCTCCGACATACAAGACTAGAAGTAACACATGATGACCTTACGCTTCTCTGTTTGTGTTGCGAGAAACGCTGTACGGAAGTAAAAATTCACATTGCATCCATGCATACGTCAGAAGCATGTGTACTTATGCTGAACACTTCCAGCATCTCCTGACAGTGAACATGATGCACCAGGAACGATGGTGACCCTTCTCATGATTTCCTTATTCTGAAACGCTTCGCTCTTTTACCACGGGAATTTTCAAAGGCCACAGAGATGATTACCCGGGTTCCCAAGAGTGTTTCTCCCGTTTAACATGTATAAATATTGTTAATCTGACACCAAAACCGTACAAACACCCTCGAAAACTCGTGTAACCAACTGCATAAAGAGCCATTTGAATGTAATGGGATGCGGCGCAGTTTCAAAATATGGTCCTCAGTCCCGCCTCAGGAAGCTCGCAGGGAATCAAGCAGATGAGAAAATAATGATACGTAATTTTGATACACTTAAGTAATTTTGATACATTTAAATGATTGAAAACAGAGATACACAATTAAATATATCTTTACATGAAAATCGGCCATCCTAGGTACTTTTGAGCAGGTTAGGATAGGTGTAAGGTAAAGTAGGATTCAGTTAGGTGAGGTGAGGTGTGATAAGTAGAAAGATTAGGTAAGAAAAGAAAAGGTAAAATAAGTTAGAATAAAGTAAGATTAGGCTATGATAGGTTATGTTTGGTTAAATTTAATATAACCTAATCTAATCTATCCAAGACCCCGCTCGTAAAATACCTGGGATGGCTACTCTTCAAAAAAAAAAAAAAAAAAAAAAAAAAAAAAAAAAAAAAAACCGAGCTAATACGACGATTCCGTCACTAATAAGGGGTATAAAATGTTAACAGAAGCCGACACCCACACAGCCTCAATCCCCAGCAGACAACCCGCACCTGCAGCTTTCTGGGGGGGAGCACACACACATTTTCTTTTCTCTTTGTCTTGATTCCAACACTAAAACGTGTCTTAAGATTAAACCAGGAATACTAACTTACCGACACACCTCTAAGGAGACACATGTCCTTGCCTTCTTCCCCTGGTCTCCCTTCACACTTGACTTAATCTGGATATTACAACATGCGTAGCCTAAGGTAATGATCTAATGATAACTGCACATCTACAGTTATCCCTACATCACTGACACACCTAGAAAGAGTACTTTACACATTCTGGAGGTTATTACAGGTTTCTCACTACGGTACTACTAACGCCACACCCTTTTATTTATTTATTTATTTTTTTATTCTCACTACGCATTCTCTCATCGCCTTCACAAACTATCGTACACTCTTCTCAAACACTCGTACACTCATCACTTCATTCATGTACAGTTCTCTTAGAGTTTATGTGTAAATCTAATATACATGGGGTGTCACACATAAGCCAGTTAATTTTTTTTTTTTGGGGGGGTTGTCTTTTGTTTTCCATAATGGCAGTTTGTGTTTTCTTTGTGTTTTCTAGTTCCTTAGAAGGAATGGTCGCGTATGGAAGTTGTTTAAAGATTCAGTCTTGTATTTGATGCTATATTATTTTGGTAATGGTTCGTGTGTGTGTGTGTGTGTGTGTGTGTGTGTGTGTGTGTGTGTGTGTGTGTGTGTGTGTGTGTGTGTGTGTGTGTGTTTCGACTCCGTAATATAATGGATATCCAGACAGGAATACACTTGATAACTTATATAGACGCCACACACGTATTCTGCCGATAAACAAGTTCACAACACGACAGAAAATAATGAAAACAAAGTTTTTAAGGTCTGGACCGCTAAAACATGCCCAGAAAAAAAAAAGTATAAAAGTGTGTTTAAATATTTGTGTTAATTTGGCACACACACGCTCACTGAACCTTGCTTGCTTTTTTCTCTTTCAGTTCGGGATTAAGTCGCTAGATGGATTTGAAATACACGTAATAGATACACTCATAACGCACAGGTGTATAGTAGTAATGTTCCCAGCGCACACTGAACATAGCGTGCGTTTCATGGAATGTAGTAGACAAAATACTCTTATTCCCAATGCTGTGCATGTCAAGAGTAGCTACAGTCACGGGCGGCAAGATTTGTGACAAGTTTCAAAACATTACGTTTTTACAGTCTCATAAAAGAAAATAACTCAAAACTCGTGACAAAACATTTGACCGACACTGGATATCTTATTCTTTTGTATATTATCACTGAATCACATGAAAATCAGCCACTCAAGTTGATTTTATGCATACATTAGGTTAAGTTAGGTTAGAGTAGGCTAGATTAGTTATCCAACGTAACCTTACCACAGCCTAACCCTAACGTAATCTTGTTAGTCTTCATGATATATATATATATATATATATATATATATATATATATATATATATATATATATATATATATATATATATATATATATATATATATATATATATGCGTTATATTAAGTTAGATTAGAACAGGTTAGTTTAGGCAACCTAAGTTATCCTACCTTAGCCTAATTGAACCTAGCCAACACCGTTACGGTGGCTGGTCATCATGTGGCCCTAACATTTTTCTTTTCTTTGGATGAATAGATTGTTAGATTACAACAGGGTAGTTTAGATAGCCAAAAATATATCCTGCACTTGTCTAACTTGATCTAGCAAACTTCGGAACTAACTGAAGTGGCTGGTATTCACACGATCCAAACAATTTCCGACGTGGTATGAGATAATCAACGCTGGTGCCGAACTTGAGCGATTCAGTATAAGAAGTGTTGAGCGCGACCGTACCTGAGTCAAGTTTGGTCTTGGGATGCGCTACACGGACACCCTCCTACCTGCTCGTCCGCTACTCGGCTCACCCCGCCCGACCCGCCGACCTATCCTCCAACACTGACATCTTCACGGTCTCGGAAGCGCCCTATGGGACAAAGACCGCTAACACATATCTAATTAACACTAAGTACTGGTTGCCTACGCGTGACCCCACCTTCGTAAAGCAACAGCCGGAGTCCTTAAGCCTGTATTTTGAAACGCTTCGGGCTTTCACGAATACCATGCCACGGGGTTCTCAGTCGGGTTCCCAAGGGTGTTTCTTCACATAAACAGCTCTGAATCCTTAATAAACCACCAGCAGAATCAAGAAAACACACTTGAAAACCACCAGACAGACAACACCCAGTGGAGCTCGTTAGCCAAGACAAGGAACCGAAACATTTGAGGATACGGGCCTTGGTTAAAGCATCTCCGAGTCTACCAAAATAACAGAAGACTTACACCCACCGTAAAGGTTCAGACTGTTACGGCAGCTATGGGAAGGCTACGACTATATCACTATGCTGGTGACCACAGCCTCGGGGACCAGTGAATTGTGGGTAAGACTACGGACCTTCCCTCGCCCCCTGCCAGCCACGGGATCCTGTGAGGCGCCTCAGAAGGTTTAAGTCCTCAATATGACGCCCCTCGCAGGCTTCTCCCTAGCTGGTGGCAGGCGCGGGCATGGCATGAAGACAATGCTAAGTGCCCTGGTCGTGTAGGTTGTGTTTCTGAGCGTCAAGGGAACAGAAACTAACCCTTATTATGCTTTTTTTTTTGTTATATAACGTGTCCCTTGACGGTGAATTGAACGTAAGGTAAATATAAAGAGAGAGAGAGAGAGAGAAAAAAAAATCTGAATCTTACAGTATTGAGTCAATTAAGTCCGTGCTAAGCTAACTAAACGGATCTCTCGCTTGCTTGTGGGTTTCGAAACTTCAGAACAATGAACCTTCACGAAATGGGTACGAAGGAAGGAGAAAATGGTGGTGAAGGTGGAGCAGAGAGAGAACACGGCCCACACTATCTCCACCACACTATTTTACTACACAAACAAGGGCGGAGAGGGACGAGGGAGAGAGAGGGAAAGGAGGATCTACGTGAACTCAGGTGGCGATGAATGGCGTGGGTGCTCTAGTGTCTAAAAGGGAAGCAAGGGCTTGGAGGAAATGTGATTCTGCTTAGCAAGGTACGCACGAATCTGCAATGCCCGACCGGTGGGGCCTGGACTACTGACACAGAGGCGAAACTGAGAAGAGGGGGTCAAGAGGAGTAGGAGGAGGGGTGGATAAGAGGAAAAGGAGGGGGAGCTACATTAGGAAGAAAGGAAGAGAAAAGAAGGAAAGGATGTTTGGGAAATTAACTAGTTGACATGGAGGAGGAGAAAAAAAAAATCGAACAAGGGGAAGAAAGACGGAGAGGGTGTTTGTGGAATAGAGTGGCTGACATGGAGAGGAGAGAAAAAAAAAAAAAAAGAGGGGCACTGAAGCTTCACTGAAGAAAGAAATGGACTTCTTAACTTGATACTGACAAAGAAGAAAGAGGAAGGCGAAGAAAACAAAACAAAATAAACAAACAAACAAACAAAAAAAAAGACGAGGAGGAGAAGAGATAAGCGAGGACTGACCAATACGATAACAAGATAATGGCAGAGGAAGCAGGAAGGCGTGGGAGTCCCGCGTGGGAAGGAAGGACTTAACAAGGATAGGAGGACACAGCGGCCTGACAGGATATTCAATTTTGGAAAGGAGGAAATGGAAACAGGAACACAGACCTGCGGGGGAGGATAAGGAGGAGGAAGGGGGGGAACGAGGTGGGAGAGGAGAGGGCTATTGCAAGGGTCAAAGGGGAAGGGAGTGAACACAATGGTGGCGGTAACATGACAACAAGGGAGAGGAGGAGGAGGAGGAGGAGGAGGAGGAGGAGGAGGAGGAAAGTGGAGGCAGATGAGATGACTCTGTTCTCTTTCACATAAAGAACCAGAATGGGTTCTAACAATACATACTGTACGTACTACATACAGGTAAACAGACAGGTATCTAGAGTGACAAGGCGCCTAGTCACCTTGTTTGAGGCGTAGGGGTAGGTGGGCGAATGCTCCTCCTCTCTAGCCTTCCCTTCCACCTCCGCGCACAGAGGAACACACAGGGAGCCCCTAAGAAGAGACCCTCTCACTGCCAACCTTCGCAGCGACACGGATGTTTAGCGCACCATCTCACACATCCAACACACACACACACACAATGCTTAATAAAAAAAAAAAAAAATCCACTACCAGGAAAACGTATCGTACGGACACTGCATTTGGGTTTGTTGTCTATAAAAAAAAATGTCACTTGCAATATCGTGATACTCCTACCGCACTGCTTGGATGGGTGGCGGTGATACGAGCAGTCTGTAATAGGGTGGCGTGAATGTTGACAGGAGAGCGTGAGTGGGTAGGGAAGGCGAACCAAGCATACCTCCTTAACATGTAGGTTCCTCGCTTGGCCGTGTCCTTCAGCGCGGACTCAAGTGCTTCGCTCACTCCTCAGGGTCACGCTAGACTATTATCATCACTTACAGGATCCTCACACACACACACACACACACACGCGCACACACACACACTAACGTGCCTCAGCTGTACCATTAAGTCTCGCCAGCTGATCCGAAGCCACACAGCCGCGAGTTGTTCCCTCACTGGCATCTGAGCGTGAAGGAAACGTGTCAAGGGTGCAAGTATCACTGTTATCACGCTAACATTTCCTCATCTCTCACTCAACCCCTCCCTATCCCCTTCTCTTCCTCTGCGCACGAGGACACCACGCCTCGCACTTCTCTCTTTACTTCTGACCTTTGATGCACATCTATGGCAGTGATCTCATGAATACCGATGGTGTTACGCTCATAAGGGTGATATTCCAGCGAGTGCCTGCCTTCACCCATCTGGCTCTGACTTGACTCACAGGCGATCATGTACAAGTCTCATATTGTTGAAACATTTCAGAATCTTATTAGTGTTCTTGTGGAGCGCATTAATTTTGATTACTCAAGTTCTCGTGTGTGTGTGTGTGTGTAAGAAGTACCGGAAACATAGCTCACTGGTTACTATTTGGGTTATCAAACATTTTTCTGCAATTATGTAAGTATTTAACTATTAAAACATGAAAGCAACCTACAAATCAGGGTTCTCTCTCACGTTTCTTATTTTTTCCTTTGCAGATTGATGGTGTAAAATGATAGAATCATGAAAACACTACTTATAGATTATTATTCGGGTTCACATTTTTTTTGAACTGATAGTCAAACTACTGAATCATGAAAACCTACAAATTCGGGTTCTTATGATTTTTTTTTTTGCAAGACTGATAATATTAAACTAATGAATCATGAAAACAACCCGTAAATTACATCATTCGCGTTTTCGTGTGCATTTTTTTTTCCAACTGATAGTGTTAAAGTAATGAATCATGAAACAACTTTCCTTTTAAACTCGTAAAAGCTTCCACTCGAACCTGATAAAAGAGGTGGAGATAGATGTACACATTTTTAACCACATTTTCCTCTCATCAAAAGTGTTATTAAAGGCCACAGTTACATTAGCCGGGTTCTCATGTGTGTCGCCGCTGCTGAAGCGAGGCCCTTATAAAAACAATCATTGCTGCCACGTCAGCAGCCCTGACGACCCTAGCAATTTTCATTCGCATCTGTTTGTAGCTTCTGATGGTGCAGAATCTATTGAACTGTCACTGGAGCCACGATAACAACCCCAATAACTTCCACTCGTTTCTTTTCTGTTGCTACTGACAATGCGGCAAGCTTGCGAATACTTCATAAATCCCTAGTAACTTCCACCAGAGTCTTTGTTGTTACTGTTAATGCGGGGTCCTTGGTAAACTAACACTGGAGCTACGGCAACCTTCCAAAGTACCCTAGTATCTTTCACGCCTGTTGTTTATTGTCAATGACGCAGAATCTTTGTTAAACTATCAATGGAGCTACGGTAACCCCCCAGGCGTCCCTATTAACTTCCCCTCGTTATTTCTTATTTTTGCTGTTGCCAGTGACGCAAAATCCTTGTTACACTATCACGGTGATAGCAATTCCACCGCTGCCGGAAGTAGTGAAGACGCTGAAACGTTTAGAATGCAATTCGGAATCTCTCTCTCTCTCTCTCACACACACACACACACACACTACACCTCTACATCTTCTGAACAGCACAACGAAAGCGGTGCTACACCCAGGTACTCTCGCTAGAAAATAGGGGATGTGGGGGAACCTACTTTTTACATTCTTCACTAGTCGTACTTTATATAAATGATTAGTGTGTTTCGTAGCTTTTACATAAGCATGCTAGCATCATCTGGAGGCGTGTGGGGAGGATGGGGGGAGGACAAAGGAAAGCTGTGCAGGGGCAGGGGGAAGATGGGTTAGGTTTGTGTGGAGTTTGCAAAGGTGAGGGGGTGGGTTAGACACAACAATTAAGACGCTTTGTCAAAAATATAAAGTATTGGTCCAATGTCAACTCTCGCTTTATTGATACCGGGGAATGAGTGAGTGAATGCAATGGAGGAAATGAAGGGTGGTGGAAATGAAGGTACTGGGAATGAAACGAGGAAAACAGCGAATAAATAGAGTACTTTGTGACATACAAGAGGAAAATTTTTAGTTGTAATACGAAATAGAAAAAAAAAATAAAAAAGAAATATCATATTAATGATACACAAAGAAGAAGAAAAGCACACACAAGGAGAGGAAAGAAGTACAAGTTAATATACAATAGAAAATTTTGAGTTTTTTTTTTTTCGTTTCAGAAATGCTTGATAAAAATAAAATAAATAAATTACTGTGTAAGCAACACGAAATATATACTATATTGTGCAGGTATATACATATTTATAAGTAAATAAGAAAATAGGTAAGTAGATAAGCAATAAAAATTCACCTTTCGAGATTATGACCTTAAGTGGCTGATATTTAAAACCACAAAAAAAAAAAAAAAAAAAAAAATACAGAAAAGAGAGGTTTGTATAATATATATATATATATATATATATATATATATATATATATATATATATATATATATATATATATATATATATATATATATATATATATATATATATATATATATATATATATATATATATATATAAAGAACTGGTTGAAAACTGAGCTGAAAGAAACACAAACAAATAAATACTAAGATTTAAGAACAGCGAGGAGTCTTAGCAATAGGAGGAGGGGATGGTGGAGGGGCGGAGTGGGAGAGGAGGTAGGCGGTCGGGAGAGGTAGCGGAGGTGGAGGTAGTGGAGTCCAGTTTAGCAGGGGAAGTGTTAAAATTCGCTTGAGTGGAGGTTGGGATGGTTGGATGGATGAATGGATGGATGGATGGGGAGGGGGAGAGGAAAGTGTGGGAAAAAAAAAAAGAAAAAAGAAAAAAAAAAGAGAAAAGAATTATAAGACAATGAAAACCGGGGGTATAGAAAACGAAGTGTAGGTGAGTTTTCTGTAGTTATCAGATACTTGGATAGCGCCTTTGTCTTACGTCTGATACAAACTGCTAGTCGGTATGACACTACAAAACAGGCTACCATCAGACTATAGGAGTTACTGACTGACCTACACGGGAATCTCCTACTGTGATACGTATCATGAGCAACTCTAGTGGTGGGTGTCCGTACAAACTGCCTCGCCTGCAAAATAGTTCTATGGTGTATCTTTTGAATTCATTTGTGTGTGGACAGGAAAAGTTGCCGCGCCGGGCAGAACTCGTGAGCAGACTAACTCAATCTCGGGCGTGGTGATGCTGTGGCCTGGGCGTCTGCTCCTGCCCTGCTGACGAAGGTTCGGGTGTGGAGGGAGGGGTGGAGGTATGGTGGGGTGGAGGAAAGGGGGATGGAAGAGCCAGCATCACCACAGCCACCACCAAGTCCCCGTTAGCAGATCCAGCCCTGAACGCTAGGGTCTCCCCTCGATTCCTCACGCGGGGAACAGAAAACGGGGAAGAAATGCTCAGGCCAGACTAAAGGAAACAGACCAACATGAATCCCTAAGTTCAGGAAGCCTTAACCGCCACAGCCGCCGCAGCCGCCGCAGCCGCCACACCCACCACACCCACCGCAGCCCCCGCAGCCGCCGCAGCCCCCGCACGAGCCGCAGCCGCCGCAGCCGTCGCCGATGCAAGACCTGAGGAAGGAGTTGTGAGGCGTGCAGTCTGCGTAGTAGCCGAGGGCGTGCAGCAGGCTCAGCTTCTCCACGGGGATGCGGTTGGTCTGGCCCACCACGGGGCGGTCTGGGCGAGGCTGGCACAGCACGTGAAGCACCGCAGCACTCAGGGCCAGCGAGATGTTCTCCACCAGGCACGGGTTGCCCACTCCGACCTGTGGGCACACGGGGAGTACAGCATGGCGGGCAACCACTCGTGTTTAGCGGCAAGGGAATACGCTCATGGTAATAAATCACTTTCACACCAATTTCCGTATTATGAAACGCTTCGCTCTCTCACCAAGACTATGTTCCAAGGCCACAGGGATGATTAGCCGAGTTTTCATGAGTGTTTCATCAGTTAATAATATAAAAATAGTTAATCACCCTTAAAAATCCGTGTCACTTCAACTAGAGCCTTTTGAAAGTGAAGGAGGTGCGGCGCAGAAGCGTTGCAGAATATGGCCCACACACTCACCATGTTTAGCGTCTTACCCTCACCCTCAATCTCAGTCCTCTGTAACGCATTTGTAAGTCCTCAGGTTTTGTAAGACTGTCATCGGATTAGAGAATTTGAGCCGGAGGTAACTCACAAAGCACAGCAGACTAACCGACCTGTGTCCTTTGTCTGCTGCAGTGTCGCGTCCTCTAATCTACTTTTCAAAAGTCATCGAACTCAAGACGAAGGGAAACACGGAACACAGCGAGGTATTCAGGGCTGTATTCTAGAGTACTTTGTTCTTTCATCAGGAATATTCTTAGCGACCGGAAAGGCCATAAGGGTTTTCAAGTCTTCATAATTCAAATGCCAGTTTAACAAAAAATCTATACATGCAAACCCATGAAAAACACGACTTATCATCTTTGAAAATACTTAGTAGGGGTTGTAAGGGTTTTCAACAAGTCTTCATAATTCAAATGATAGTTTAACAAATATTCTGTCTGTATAGATAGGAAAATTTGCAAAGAAAAGAAAAAAAAACACTATCACCTTTTGGGGTTTTTGAAAACTGTTATGAGTTTCCAACGTTTTTAAGAACATGATGATTAGCGGAACCTTATCTCCAACACTTCCTTACTTCCAATATTGTCCTACCTTACCTCCAAAGCACCTCATCTTCCCTTCTTATCTCCAGCATCTCCTTGCCTACCCCCTCCTTACCTCCAAAGCATCACATCTTCCCTCCTCCTTACCTCCAGCACCAATTTTTGCCTACTTCTTAACCTCCAAGGCACCTCATCTTCCCTCCTCACCTCCAGCACTTCTTTGCCTATCCCCTTCTTACCTCCAAAACACCTCATCTTCCCTCCTTACCTCCAACACCTCCCTGCTTACCCCTCCTTACCTCCAAAACACCTCATCTTCCCTCCTCCTTACCTCCAACACCTCTCCCATCCCTTTACCTCCAATGCCTCCATCATGTCCTTACCTCCAACACGCCTCTCTCCATGTCGATCGTGACGCCGCCGAGACAGAAGGTGTACTCTCGCCTCTCGTAGGGCAGAATGACGGAACGGTGCTGGAACTGTCGCAGCATGTGGATGTGCAGCGCCAGGTGGCCAGGGGAGCCTGGTCTTCCACGCCCGTCTGAAGGGGACACCGCCCATCTTAATCACGCCCGCACTAATTCAAAAAAAGGGTAAGACTAGTGAAGTAAAAAAAAAAAGTAAACATTCAATTGAACACTACAAGAATGCGGTGGTGTGTGGTTTTGCTCGTGTCAGGCGCCACTTTGTCAACATTTTTCCATCATTTTCATCACCAATTTGTTCTTTGTAGGTAAATTTTCTGGATTTTTTTTTTTAAGGGATTATCTCTTTTTTTTTTTCTTTCGTTTCATGTAAGTGGTTAAAAAATTCTGCGTTCTGATTGGTGACTGGGCTGCAGGCTGAGCTGTGATTGGATGGTTGTTGTTGTTGTTGCGAGGGAGAGAAGCAGGCTGAGGCACAGAAGCACAGAAATTCTACCGCATCAATAACAAAAAGAAAAAAAAAAAAAAATAAAATAAAATAAAAAAATAAATAAAATAAAAAAAACAAAAGCGACAGGAAAAGAATGATTGGGAAAATTTACGTTTTTTCTTTTTTATGACAATTTCACCAAGTTTGCATGATTATCTACATATTTCTTTTATTCTTTTATTTTTATGTCTCTAACTCTGAAAGAAATAAGTAAATTAAGACAACTGTTACTGATCTAGTAAATTATATTTCTAGTGGTAGCAGAGAGAGAGAGAGAGAGAGAGAGAGAGAGAGAGAGAGAGAGAGAGAGAGAGAGAGAGAAGAGAGAGAGAGAGAGAGAGAGAGAGAGAGAGAGAGAGAGAGAGAGACAGAGACAGAGACAGAGAGAGCAGAGAGACAGAGACAGAGACAGAGAGAGAGAGAGAGAGAGAGAGAGAGAGACGAGAGAGAGAGAGAGAGAGAGAGAGAGAGAGAGAGAGAGAGAGAGAGAGAGAGCAACAAAACAAGAAACAGAGAACTAGACAGACAGACGGAGACAGAACCATACATACAACGAGAAGGACAAAAGACAAACCTAACCGGAGAGACAGGGAAACGGACAGAAACACGGACAGACAGACACAGAAACAGACAGAAACAGTTAACCAGACAGACAGACAGGTAGACAAAGACAGAAACATACCACACACACTGAAACAAAAACAAAAACAGAACCAGAGGAAGACAAAGGAGAGAGAATAGAAAAAAAAAAAAAGACAAAACAAGAGCAACAGAAAACGAGAACCTGACAGAAAAAACACACAAGGAGATACAGAAAGACAGGAAACAGACAGAATCAGAGAAATAAAGACACAGAGAGAGGAGAGAGAGAGAGAGAGAGAGAGAGAGGAGAGAGAGAGAGAGAGATGAGAGAGAGAGAGAGGGAGAGAGAGAGAGAGAGAGAGAGAGAGAGAGAGAGCCAAGGAACACAACCATCACGGCACAGCACCACAACACGTTCACGGTTCACTGTTCACAGGTTCACTCGGGTGCTAGTGGTGGGTGTGGGATCGCCTGGCCACGGTACACGGTACACAAAGACAGCCCACAAGTCAGTCAGGAAGCCAAGCGGCTAATTAAAGGAGCGGCAGGTGCGTCACGATCCTCAGTCAACAGGTGCGAGGTAACAGGTGTGTAGGAGAGGTAATTGAGCATCCCTGAGAACACCTGAGTTATGGACGTAAATACCTGATGATTATTAACTTTATTATTTTTGACGTAACTTGTTTTTTAATGATTTTTAGAAGTATTCTTTTCGACATTATCTGGGTTTGCTTATCTTTTTTATTTTTTTACTTTTTTTTTTTTACATATTAGGATTTAATGAGAAAATTCAATGCTAAATTTACTTACCAATCTCTAACATTTGTAAGTTGATATATGTAAAAAAATCTAACATGTCTTTCAAATAATTTTGACATTCAGCACTTAAAAAAAAGTTCGTTATTTATAAGTTTTTTTTTTTTTTCGACATTAACATTTTCCTTTCAATATCGGACATGGAAAAGTGTACAACCTAACTCTTGGCAATTACAATATTATTTTACTAAGTTTTTTCACATTCATCAAAACATTTCTTTAAATTCCCATGACATTCCTTCCTTCACCAGGACACTTCATTACACCTGTGACCTTCAGATCGCCACTGGGCACCTGCGTGGACACCTGAAGGCATGAGGAGACACACACACACACACACGCGCACTCAGGCAAGCACCCTCACACCTCGACCGCTATTCACACGGGAGTAATCATGCTAGTACACCACCACCTCACGACTCATCCCGAGCGAATCAGCGGCGGACCGAAGGGCAGGCGTCCACCTCACAGCCTCACTACAGCACTACTCTACCCACACAGCCAACACTCAACACGCATGCGGGAGTGAATGAGGGCGATGAGGGGGAAGCAAACCCAGACGTGCAGCCCTCTAGTATTGTGAGGGGTGAGGGTTGGGGGTGGAGGAGCTGGAGGTGGTGGGGGAATGAGAGGATGAGTGGGACAGCTTTCTCCTTTTTTTTTTTTTTTTTTTCTTTTGGTGGGGGGAGAAGACCTGGAGGGTGCCGTTTTGTTGTGTGTGTGTGTGTGTGTGTGTGTGTGTGTGTGTGTGTGTGTGTGTGTGTGTGTGTGTGTGTGTGTGTGTGTGTGTGTGTGTGTGTGTGTGTGTGTGTTTCTCATAGCTCGTGGTACATGCTCTCAGTCATACTCGTGTTGTGTGTGTGTGTGTGTGTGTGTGTGTGTGTGTGTGTGTGTGTGTGCGCGCGCAAGTGACACTGGGAAAAGCTTCACACAATATTACAAACTTTCCGTCTTTTTCTACAACTAGTGACAATTTTTTTCTTCATTTTTTGGGGGCTGGGGATGTCTCGTGATGAACACACATATACAAATAGATGCATAAAAAAAAAAATACAAGTGGGGTTTATGGAAAAAAATGGATCAATGGGGGAGGCTTCAGAATCGAGCTAAAAAAAGAAAAAGTGAGTTGTGTGAAGGTGAGTGAGAGAAAACGGGAGAACGATGCCTTAGTGCAACAAAAAACGGGGATGTTAGGGCCGAGTGAGTTTTCTGATAGTGAAGGGGGAACAAAAAAGAAAGAAAAAAAGTATCGTGTGTGTGTGTGTGTGTGTGTGTGTGTGTGTGTGTGTGTGTGTGTGTGTGTGTGTGTGTGTGTGTGTGTGTGTGTGTGTGTGTGTGTGTGTGTGTGTGTGTGTGTGTGTGTGTGTGTGTGTGTGTGTGTGGACTCAAAACCCAGATGAAAAAAAAAAGGAAACGAATTGATAATCGGATGGAGGCTTTGAAGTGTGTAGGGAGGGAGGGAGGGAAGGAGGGAGGGAGGGGGGTAGGGAAAGGAGCGAAGCAGGAACTTATGGGGAGGAAATAAGGAGGGATGGAAGGAGGTAGAAAGGGAGAGGAGGAGGGAGGGGAAGGAAAGAGGGAAGGAAACAGAGGAGGCGTTTTAAGATGAAAAAGGAAAAGGTAAACAGGGATGAAGGAAAGGAAGATGAGGAGAAAGGATGGAGAGGGGAGAGAGGGAGAGGGGAGAGAGGGGAGAGTGAGGTGAGGACTTGAAAGACCCTATAGTGAACTTAGCTTGACTTAAGCGGACTTGCCAACTTGATGGGGGAGAGGAAGGAGAGATGAGAGATGGGGAGGTAGGGAGAAAGAGAGACTTACAGTAAGGAATGAAATAAAAAAAAAAAGAGAAAGAGAACGTAAGGAAAGAAAGGTAAGAGGAGTAACATAAAAAAAGTGAGAGGTAAGTGAGAGGATATTAGTAAGAGGAAGAGGAGGAAAGAGAGGGGAGGAAAGAGAGGAAAGAAGGGATTAAAGGAGTGAATGGATGCTATGTAGGAGAGAGAGAGGAAGAGAGAGAGAGAGAGAGAGAGAGAGAGAGAGAGAGAGAGAGAGAGAGAGATGAGAGAGAGAGAGAGAGAGAGAGAGAGAGAGAGAGAGAGAGAGAGAGAGAGAGAGAGAATGGTAGAAAAAGAAGGTGAAAAAGGTGGGGGGAAGAAACAATAGAAAAGAAAAATAAATAAGTTCAGTAAAAATAAGAATAGGACAACGAAGGAAAGGTGAAAGATAAAAAAAAAATTAAAGAGGGAGAGGAAGAGATATGCATTTCCACAAAAAAAGAAAACGTGGTAAAGGAATGAAGGAAAAAAAAAAAGGAAATTTCAAGAAGGAAAGAATAAACTTGAATACATTATTACAAAGAAGGGATGGAAAAAAAAAAAGATCTAAACGAGAAAACAAAACGAATATCGTACCACAAAAAGGAAGGATTCGGGGAGGAAAGGAAAGGAAAGAAAAGGAGATTTGGAGAAAAGAAACTTAAAAGCATTGCCACGGAAAAGAAAAGTCTGGGAAAGGAGAGAGAGAGAGAGAGAGAGAGAGAGAGAGAGAGAGAGAGAGAGAGAGAGAGAGAGAGGAGAGAGAGAGAGAGAGAGAGAGAGAGAGAGAGAGGCGAGAGGAGAGAGAGAGAGAGAAGAGAGAGAGAGAGAGAGAGAGAGAGGAGAGATAATAAGGGAGATAAGAAGAAACTTGAATACATTACCACGAAAGAGAAGGATTAGGGAAGGAAAGAGATGGAATAAAAAAAAAAATTGAAGGAGAGAGAACTTGAATATAATACCACGAAAAAGGAAGGATCAGGGGGAAGGAAATGGAAGGAAAAAGGAGATTTAAAGAAGGGAGCAGGAAACTTGTATACATTGGGAAGGAAAGGAGAAAAAAAAATGAAGTGAGGAAAGAAAAAAATTACAAAAAAAAAATCAAGTGAGAAAGGAAAAATGACAGATTCCCACAAACAAGGGGAGGTTTGGGCAATGAGTAGTAGTCCTTGTCTCTGTGTTTCGTCAAGGGTGAGTGAGCACAGCTGTCCAACACACACTGATTAAGGGGCGACTGAATCCTGACAAATCTCGAGTAGCATCCCCTAGCAAAACACCTCTCCGTTTTCTGTTACGGGAGGCTGGGGAGAGTCAAAGAGAAGACAAAATGAAAACAAGAAGAAATATGGTAACTCTTCGAAAAAATTTGGCTAACACTATTTATGAATTTTTTTTCTCTTTTTGTTTTCTGTTTTGGAATGCTGAGATAAGTCGAAGGAAGAAGAAGAAGAAGAAGAAGAAGAAGAAGAAGAGGAGAGAGAGAGAGAGAGAGAGAGAGAGAGAGAGAGAGAAGAGAGAGGAGAGAGAGAGAGAGAGAGAGAGATGAGAGAGAGAGAGAGAGAGAGAGAGAAGAAAGGTAATAATAACCACCATTCGGAAAATTGGCAAATATTGTTTATGAATATATTTTTCTCTCATTTTGTTTTCTGTTTTGGGATTCTAAGAAAAGTCTAAGGAAGGAAGAAGAAAGGAAGAAGAAAGGAAGAAGAGAGAGAGAGAGAGAGAGAGAGAGAGAGAGAGAGAGAGAGAGAGAGAGAGAGAGAGAGAGAGAGAGAGAGAGAGAGAGAGAGAGAGAGAGAGAGAGAGAGAATGAAAAATTATGCTCTCGAAATTTTTACTAATACCATTAATGATTTTTCTCCCTTTTTTCTATTTTCTAGGAGGAGAAAGAGGGAAAACTGATGGGAGGGAGCGATTATAGAGATGTTGCGGAGTTCGAGGAGAGTTGTGGAAGGTGGGGAAGGGAAGGGCAGGATGAGGGGAAGGAATATTGGTGTTTTGGGGAAGTAAGTGAGGGGGGGATGAATGTGAAAGGAATAGGGGAGGTGTGAGGGGAGAGGAGAGAAGGGAGGAAGGGAGGGAGGGAGGGAGGGGGGGAGAGGTGGTGGTGGGGGTGAGGGAGAGGAAGAGAGAGGAGGGGGTATGAAGGAGGGAAGGAGCGCCACGCGAACCTCAGTCACCCCAGCTGTGTTTGGGGTGAGTTAGGTTAGGTTAGATAAGGTAAGGTAAGGTAAATTACTTGACCTAATGTAACCCGTCCTACCTCACACCAAGAACAGATATATTAGGTTAGGTTTGGTTAGACAGCCTAACTTAACCTAATCTAACCCGTCCTAACTCAAACCATGAGTATCTTCTGTTAAGTTGTATTAAGCGAGATGAAAGTAACAACTCGATCAATCTTAAACTCACTCCAAGAAAAGTTGTTAGCTTATGTTAGATTAGACAATCTAACTTAATCTAATCCAACCTCTCATAGTTCACCCCAAGAACAGCTGTTAGATTAGGTTACGTTAGAATAGGTTAAGTTAGGATTTATTAACCTATCCTAGCCTAACCCATCCTAAAGATTTCAGGATGTTAGGTCAGGTGAAGTTAAGCCAGCTACGATTTAGTCACCTAACTTGACCTAACTTAACCCGTCCAAAAACTCAAGAGAAAGGTTAAGATAGGTTAAGCTAGATTAGATAGAATAATCTAAATCAACGTAACCTAACCTAACTAAATCCATCCTAAGACACCTAGGGAACAGTTACAATAAGCTAAGTTGGATTAGATTTAATAACCTAACCTAACCCAAGAAAAGGTTAAGCTAGATAAGATTCAATGACTTAACCTAATCTGCCCTGCCCTTCTCTAACCAAGCTTAACGAGGCACGAGGGGCTGAGGTTCACGTGGGCGGCGGAAGGTCCCCGGACAAGTCAGCAAGACGCAGCTAAGAGACCAAAGCGAGGCGCACCTGAGTGAGGAGCGACAGTCCAGGTAAAGAATGTGTGTGGAGACAGAACACAAATCATCGCTTAGAGAACACCCTCCTACACCTCCTCCTGCTCCTCCTCCTCCTCCTCTTAAAATGACTCCCTCCTTCTCCTCCTCCTGCTCCTCCTCCTCCTCCACCAGCTGGGGTGTTGTTACTAGTGTAGCTCGTGAACCGGCCATGATCCTGCCTGATGAAGAACTGCTGCTGAGGCCTGAAGACTCGCCATTCTGTTGGTTCCTGGAGCCAGGCGACGTCACCTGGGGGTTAGTGAGGCTGTTAGTGGAGTTACTGAGGTCGTTAGTGGCGTTAGAGGTAGTGTCGCTGGTGTTGGAGGGAGTATGGTGGTGGTGGTGGTGAGGGTGGTGGACAAGAAGCTGAGGTGTGGTAACAAGGTCCGTGGGTGGTTACAGTAGTTGTGTCATAGGTGGAGGAAGACAGATGGTGAGGCAGCAGTGGTCAGTGGTGACGGAGGTGTCAGGTATCGGCAGAGGTGACAGTGGTCACGGAAGTGAGGGAGATGATGGTAAGTGGCGGATGACAGAGATGATGGTGGTGGCGGGTGACAGAAGTGACGGTGGTCACAGTGGTGACAGAGGTGATACTTGTGACAGATGACGCGTGTGGAAGTGGTCACATAGTGACAGAGGTTACACAAGTGATGGAACTGGTAGTGGTGACAGGGATGACAGTGACAGTGACAACAGTGGTGATAGAGTGACAAAGTGACAGTGACAACAGTGGTGATAGAGTGACAAGTGACAGCGGTGAAAGGTGACAGAGGTCACGTGTGACAGAAGTGTCTGCGGAGATAGATGTTAAAGAGATGACAGAGGCTGTGGGTGACGGAGGGGAAGAGTGTCTCTGTAGGCAGTCTGTAGTAGTAGTAGTAGTAGTAGTAGTAGTAGCAGTAGTAGTAGCAGTGGTGGTGGTGGTGGTGGTGGTGGTGAGAGTGGTGTAAGCACGGCAGGAGTGGTGCTGGTAGTAGTGGTGACACATGGTCCAGCGGTACCAATAACCACTTTACAACTGAGGCACTACCAACCTACTGGGCTACAGATAAAAGCCAATGTAGTAATAACAAGATACAGCAGACTAATACAGTACTTTTAAGCTACAGAAACTACTATGGGTTAGTATGCTACACGGGGCCCCTCTCTCTGCCTTCCTTACAGTGACCCAGTGAATCAAGACACAACATTCCCTGACTCTTAATGATCACAGACTGCAACGTGAACTATAAACACACACGGACATTATGTGACAGCTCGGAACACTTCAAATCCTTCACTATAAGACCATCATTGAACAGAGAGAAGTAGTGATCCAAAAAATAATAAGAAACAAACACACTTATCTAAAGCTTAAGGGGAAGTGGAGAGTGCGAGTGAGAGAGACAGAGATGAGGAGGAGGAGCAGGAGGACTAGTGGAGGTGAACACAGGTAAGGGGGAGGCGAGTGGCATACCTGAGGGTACCCCGTTGCAGAGCCCCGCCCACTCCGCCGTGACCAGCGCCCAGTCCCCCTCGTGAGTCTTGATGACCATCCCTCGCTCGCCGCGCCGCGGGTTGAGGGAGATGGTCCTGAAGTTGTGGGAACCCTGCGAGGAAAGGCGCGGTGAGAGGCGACAAGAGTGGCAGGGAGACAGAGGGATGGTCATGGAAGGATGGTACGGTTTGGGGGATAAAAGAACAAGAGGGAGGGAAAAAGGGAGGAAAGGATGGTTGTGAAAGTGGTAGAAGCCAGAGGAGTGGTTATCTTAAGGCCTGACAACACCAGTAAGCAATGTTTGGGTTACAGTCTGGTTACATTCTGGAAACATTTTGGAAACAGTTTGTAAACAGTGTTAAATTTGAAGGGTTTGCAAATAGATTGGAAACGATTTGCAAACAGTGTTAACATTTTGGAAACAGTCTGGAAACTGAGTTAATCAGAAAAAGTTTACAAACTGTGTTAACAGCCTGGAAGCAGTTTGCAAACAGTTTGAAAACAGTGTTAACAGTTCGGAAACAGTTTGCAAACTTCGTTTTCAGGCAATGTTTTCTGGTGTGGACAAGCTTTTAGAGTGATCTTTGCTTCCATCCTAGTTATGAAGTAAAAAGTAAAGCACCACAAGAGTATGAGCTGCACGTAACACTCATGAAGCAGAGATGGTTTCGTGAGGTGCTAGAAGATGGGCTGGGCGGTGCAAAGTCACCAGACACACCAGAACAGCCGCCGCATTATCACATGTCTGGGTGCAATTTTTCGATTCTTCCTGACAGTCTCCAGTGCAGAGGCCCCCAGACTCTTTGGCTGCGACACCAAGTACAATCCTGGCCTGAACTGGCGACTCTAAATGCTTGTACTAGTGTTAACTATCAGAAATTTTATGAGACTCTGGACTGAGGCAATAAAAAGTCTGGAAAAAAATGGTCACTGAAGGTGCCAGTCCCCAAAGAGTAGCCAAATTAATGAAGACTGACGAACAAATGGCAAAACTCAATGGAAATGAAAGCGGAAGACTACGAAACTTGTGGCACTGACTGTATAAAGATCTAAAGGACTGTTAATCATCCCTTTCATTTCACGGATAAAAGAACACAAGCCGATGAAGCTTGGAGGTAAATTCACGGGACTGTAAACTCATCCTGTTCACTCTGTGGATAACAAGACACGAAAACACACGGACGTAGGCTGCTGAAGCTTGAATACACACATCAGGCTGACAAGACGAGAGTGAGTTAATGCATGGAAGCAAACACGCAATTCTGGAACTCTTACCTTCCTGGTGCAAGAATTCACGGGATACATTAACATTTTTTTCCCCATGATCTTTTGAAAATTCACGCGTCACTAAACAATATTTTATTTTATTTATTTATTTTTTTTTTTTTATGTAGGAGGTACACTGACCATGGGCAACAAAAATCCGAAAAAAAAAAAATGCCCACTGAAATGCCAGTCCCATAAAAGGGTCCAAAGCGGTAGTAAAAAAATGAAGGATAAGTGTCTTGAAACCTCCCTCTTGAAGTAATTCAAGTCACAGAAAGTGGAAATACAGAAGCAGGCAGGGAGTTCCAGAGTTTACTAGAGAAAGGGATGAATGATTGAGAATACTGGTTAACTCTTGCGTTAGAGAGGTGGACAGAATAGGGGTGAGAGAAAGAAGAGTCTTGTGCAGCGAGGCCGCGGGAGGAGGGGAGGCATGCAGTTAGCAAGATCAGAAGAGCAGTTAGCATGAAAATAGCGGTAGAAGACAGCTAGAGATGCAACATTGCGGCGATGAGAGAGGCGCTGAAGACAGTCAGTTAGAGGAGAGGAGTTGATGGGACGAAAAGCTTTTGATTCCACATTGTCTAGAAGAGCAGTATGAGTGGAACCCCTCCAGACATGTGAAGCATACTCCATACATGGACGGATAAGGCCCTTGTACAGAGTTAGCAGCTGGGGGGATGAGAAAAACTGGCGGAGACGTCTCAGAACGCCTATATCACTAAACAGTATATTTCTTTTAGTACAGGCTGCTTTATTCAGTGCCACAATACAGTATGGGAGTGATGGCGAGGTTTGTGATAAGGGACGGGAAAAATTATCCCATCTCGTGAGGGATAAGACTTGCCTGCATTCAAGAAACGTTTCGCTCCCTCCCCGCGACTATTTTCAAAGGCCACAGAGATCATTAGCCTGATTCTCAATGAGTGTTTCTCCTGCTCAATATGTGGAAATCTTGTTGATCTGTCGCTAGAACAGTAAAAACACCTTCAATGACTGGAGTAACTTCAACCAAAGCCCTCTGAAAGTAGTGGAGGTGCGGCGCAGAAGCGTTTCAGAATATGTACTGTAGGGTGGTGGTGGTGGTGGTGGTGGTGGTGGAAGGGAGGAAGAGAAAAGGGAAAGGGAAAGGGAAAGAGAAAGGATAGGAAGGATATAAAACAAAGAAAAAGAGAAAGATAGCAAACAAGAGAATAAGAAGAGGAAAATAGAGAACAAACAAACAAATAAGAAAATAAAAAAAGAAAAGAAAAATAGAAAAGGAAAGAAGGAAGCATGAAAAGGAAGTTAGAAGAGGAAGGAAGAGGAGGAAAGAAGGAAAAGAAGGAAGAAGAAAAAAGGCGCGAAAGAAGGAAGGAAAGAAGAAAAGCAAGAAAGGAAGGAATAAAAATGGAAATTAAGGAGGCAAAGAGAGAAAAAAAGAGGAAGAAGAGATACGAACGAGACAACTGAGAAAAGAGATAAAAAAAAGAAGCAAGGGAAGAGGAAAGAAACACCCAAAAACATGAAATCAGGAAAAAAAAGAGAAAAAAACAAACAAACAAACAAGAAGAAAGAGAAGAGTGAGAAGGAGATACAAAGGAAGAAGTAAGAGTAGAGTGAAGGAATGAAGGAAGGCGTAAGAAGTAACATAGAGATAAAAAAAACAGAAAAAAGGCTGAAAATTAGAAAAAAAAGTAAAGAAGAAATAAACCAAAAAAAAAAAAAGAAAGACGAAAAGACAAGGAAGACATTATTGGGAAGGAGATGCGGAGGAGGAAGTGAGAGCATGAAGAAATGAAGGAAGGAGAAGGAAGGATTAACAAGTGTGAGTAGGGTGAAGAAAAGAAGGAATGCGAAAGAAAGAGGAATAACAAGTGATGAGTGAAGGGATGAAGGAATGAAAGAAGGAGGTGGAACAAGTGTGTGTAGGGTGAAGGAGTGAGGGAAAGAAGGAGGGAGTAGCAACAAAAGAGCTGGGAAACAAGCTGATACACGCTGAAATACGTTGGGGACACGATAGGGAGCACTGGGGGCCACATAATGAGGCCGGGAGGAGGAGGAGGAGGAGGAGGAGGAGGAGGAGTGGAGGGAGGAGGAGGAGGAGGAGGAGATAGAAGTAATGGTCTCTTAAGTCATTAGTGGTGTTCAGGTGAGTTGTCAAGTGTATGGGGTCATTATCTCTCTCTCTCTCTCTCTCTCTCTCTCTCTCTCTCTCTCTCTCTCTCTCTCTCTCTCTCTCTCTCTCTCTCTCTCTCTCTCTCTCTCTCTCTCTCTCTCTCTCTCTCTCTCTCTCTCTCTCTCTGCCCTTTTGATTAACGTTGCTAATTAAGTTCTTAGAGATTCTGTAAGAGGGTGGTGGTGTAGTGGTGGTGGTGATGGTGGTGGTGGTGTAGTAGTAATAGTAGTTGTTGTTTTTGTTGTTGTTGTTGATGTAGTGGTAGTACATAGTAGTAGTAGTAGTAGTAGTAGTAACATCAACATTATTATTATTATTATTATTATTATTATTATTATTATTATTATTATTATTATTATTATTAGTAGTAGTAGTAGTAGTAGTAGTAGTAGTAGTAGTAGTAGTAGTAGTAGTAGTAGTAGTAGTAGTAGTAGTAGTAGTAGTAGTAGTAGTAGTAGTAGTAGTAGTAGTAGTAGCAGCAGCAGCAGCAGCAGCAGCAGCAGCAGCAGCAGCAGCAGCAGCAGCAGCAGCAGCAGCAGCAGCAGCAGCAGCAGCAGCAGCAGTAATAATAGTAATAGCAGTAGTAATAGTAGCAGTAGTAGCAGTAATCAAGAAAACACCAATATGAAATAAACAACAAACAGAAAGATAACAAATCCAAACACACTCAAGAAAGGACTCGTAACAACAGAAAGAGGAGCAAGAACAGGTGTGGAGAGCGACAGATGTGGGGTGGCAGCAGGTACGAGGGGGAGCAGGTGTGGCCGTGACTGAAGCGGGGAGGCGTTGAAAGAGCTTGTACAATGGAGGAGGAGGAGGAGGAGGAGGAGGAGGAGGAGGAGGAGGAGGAGGAAGAGAAGGAACAACAACAAAGAACACAAAGGAAAAAAAAGCATCAGAACTTTAAGACTCAACAAGACAACGTATACTAGTAATGACATGATGACCCAAAGGCGAGGCGGAGGATACTGAGGCGAAACTGAGCAATGAAGATGAGGAAAAGGAGGAGGACAGAGATGAGGAGGATAACCTAACCAGAACGATAACGAGAATTCGGGCCTTGAGGAAGAGAAGGAGAAGGGGGAGGAGGAGGAGGAAGAGGAGGAGAAGAATCATGGGGGTTAGGAGGAGGAGGAGGAGGAGGAGGATCAGAAGGGTGACAAGAAGAGGTAGATGCAGGAAGATGAAGTCCAGGAGTCAAGGCCACCACCTCGTTGGAGTAGGCGAGGTCCTGCGGCGTGGGCACTGTATTGTTGTCCACGGTATGCGAGACGGCGACCAGGTGCCTTCCACTCGAGCTCTCCGCGTACAAGTGCACCGCGGAGTGGAGGAGGGTGCGGGAATGGTACACCTCCACCTCCAGAACCTGAGGGCGGTGCGGCCACGTCTCGTTCACTATCCTGCAGAAGGGGACGAAGGAGTGAGTGAGTGAGTGAGGATTGCGGAAGTTAGTGAGTTGAGTCAGTGATTGTGTGGGTGACTAGTGCAGGGAGTGGGAGAGTTGAGTGCATATGGGAGTGGAGGAAGGATGGGAGGGGTGAGTGAGTGAGTGAGTGAATGTGTGGGTGATTGAATGATTTAGTGAGTGGGTAAGTAATTGAGTGAGTGAGTGAAGAAAGAAGGAAGGAAGGAAGGAAGGAAGGAAGGAAGCGAGTGAGTGAGTGAGTGAGTGAGTGAGTGAGTGAGTGAGTGAGTGAGTGAGCGAGAGGGGAAGGGAGGGAGTGAGAGAGTGGGTGAGTGTTTACTATGTGTATATTGGACTGAGTCAAGCTCGTGTGTTCCGTCCTTTAATGAAGAGAGAGAGAGAGAGAGAGAGAGAGAGAGAGAGAGAGAGAGAGAGAGAGAGAGAGAGAGAGAGAGAGAGAGAGAGAGAGAGAGAGAGAGAGAGAGAGAGAGAGAGAGAGAGAGAGAATAAAAAAGAAAACTTAGCTTTTTATTATAAAAATTCAAGGTTTCCTCCGTTCCTTTTGATATAGATAAATAAGTTTATAAAAGCAGCAACAACAACAACAAAAACAACAACAACAACTACTATTACTACAACAATCACGACAACCACCACCACTATAACAACAACAACAACAACTCAACTCTCTCTATCTCTAAAAAATTCTTCCTCAAAACGACAAAACGAGAAAGAAAAGTAAGAAAAAACATTGCTAACTTTATTTTCCTTCTATTTTCCCTTCCTTGCATGTAATCCTCGCTGAAAATTCCCCTTTAAAATTAGCAAGTTATTTTACGGTACTGCAAGCGCTTGTTAGTTAGTTAGTGCAGTGATGGGCGGTTAGAAATGGTGGCTGGAGAGGGGGTGGTTAGGAATGACGTGGAACAATATTACTTTGATGTTGCTTCGCTTGTTACGAGATGAATTTTTGATCTCATGACGTTAAGTAAGAGATGTGGCGTAAGTTTGGTTGCCTTTGTGCTTTCCCGCCGCCTTGTTGTTGTTGTTGTTGTTGTTGTTGTTTCTTCTTTCCTGCATTGTAGTTCTTCCTTTTTTTGTATTTGTTTATATTTTGATGTTTTTTTTTTCGTACTATTACTTCTGTTACTACTGCTGTTGTTCCGTTTCTGCTTCTGCTACTACTACTACAATTCCTACTTTCCCTTTTTTTTTTTCTCCTCGTTCAAAACTTCCTCTTCCTCCTCCTCGTCTTCCTTCTCTTTTCGTCCATTATCGTTACTACTACTACTACTACTACTACTACTACTACTACTACTACTCCTAAAGTAATTAACATTAACACGAACAATAACACATCGCATTAAATTAAGCCTGCAATTAACACACGAACAGACAAACCTAACAAAATGAAATGTCAAAATGTACCATAATGAGAGAGAGAGAGAGAGAGAGAGAGAGAGAGAGAGAGAGAGAGAGAGAGAGAGAGAGAGAGAGAGAGAGAGAGAGAGAGAGAGAGAGAGAGAGAGAGAGAGAGAGAGAGAGAGAGAGAGAGAGAGAGAGAGACCATAACACACAAGCTAACTCATTCCATAACACAAACAAAAATAATAATAATAAAGAAAAAACGAACATGAAAATACGTCGTTATACAGAACATACATACAAACAAACGTTCATTAGCCCCAGCACCACTAAAATATAATTAATAGCTTAACTGAATGAAGGAGGGTGAAGGAAGGGTGTAGGGGTGAAGGAATGGGTGTAGGGGAGTAAGGGTGAAGGAGGGAAAGAAGGTATGGTGTAAAAGTGTTGGGGTGAAGGAAGGAAGGATTGGCTGTAGGGGTGGAGAGGTGAAGGAAGTGAAGGAGAGATGAAGGAAGGCTGGAGGGGTGAAGTAAATGTGAAAGAGGGATGTAAAGGTGAAGGAAGGGTGTTGGAAGAAGAAGGGATTAAGGAGAGGTGTGGTGATGAAGGAAAGGGTGTAAGGAAAGGTGTGGTGGTGAGGGAAGAGGTGTAGGAGGATGTGTGTGTGTGTGTGTGTGTGTGTGTGTGTGTGTGTGTGTGTGTGTGTGTGTGTGTGTGTGTGTGAAATAATAACTATACTTCACTACACTTTTGCTACACCCTCTCTGTATTCATTACTCACTCGCTACACCCTGTCTAAACACACTTCACTTTTCCCACACCCTGTCTACAGATGCATAATTTTTGGTACACCCTGTAGGTACACTTAATTTTTGCTACACTGTGTCTATAGATACGCTTAATTTTTGGTAAAACCTGTCTAGATTCACTTCATTTTTTTTTTTATATATTCTGCTACATCGCGCTCTGTAATTCTCTCTCTCTCTCTCTCTCTCTCTCTCTCTCTCTCTCTCTCTCTCTCTCTCTCTCTCTCTCTCTCTCTCCCTCATTCTTTTTCTATTCTTTCTCAGTCCTTTCTTTCTCTAAACTTCTTATTTCCTTTCCCTCCCAAACATTCCTTTCTTTGTCTTCTCACTCTTTTCTTCGGCTCTTCTGTCCCTAAAACGCCTTATTCTTTACTTTCTTTCCTAAAATTCCTTTCCTCTTTTCGTTTTTCTCCGTCACTTCCTTAATTTTCTACCCTTCAAACGCATTATCTTCCTATTCTTCCTCTAATTTCGCGGCTTTCTTTTCCCTGAATCCAATAACTCACTTTCCCTGTCTTAAAATTCCTTCCTGCATCATTCTTTATCATTCTCTCTCTCCCCGTAACCCCTCTCCACTTTTCCGTCACTATAAAATCCTTATTTTCTTCCATTTCTCGTTCTTGAACCCAGATGGCGTCTCTCTGATTCCATTCCTTCCTAGTCTCCCTCCCGGTAACTCCAACCTTTCCCTTACTAAAATTCTTTCTCCTACACCATTCTTTCTTTCTCTTCCCTCAACTGGCGCCACTCTGGCTCTCCTCTTTCGTCTTATCCTTCTCCTTACTTTCTCTTACTTGAAACTAGAAGGCGCCTTTCTAGTCCCATTCTTTCTCAGTCCCTACCATCTCTTCCTTACCCAAAATCCCTCTCTCTTTCCTCCCTCTCTTATTCTTTGAAACCAGATGGCGTCTTTCTCAACCCATTTCTTCCTAGCCCGCCTCCCAGTAACACACGTCTTTCCTTTACCAAAATTCCTTCTCCTCCATTTCTCATTTTTTCAACCAGATGGCGACTTTTTGAACCCATTTCTTCCTAGCCTCTCTCCCAGTAACTCCCATATTTCCTTAACTAAAAATCCTTCTACTATATTCTTTCTTTCTCTCTAAACTGGCGCCAGCGTGCTCCTCCTCCTCCTCTTCTTCTTAATCCTCCTACCCCTCCTCCTCTTCCTCCTCCGTCTGGCAGCGGCGGTGAGGAATCGTAACTTGTCCCAAAACTATCGTACACTTTTGCCTTCACCACTAAACCGTAAGAAGAGAAAGAGAGGAGAAGGAAAGTAGGGCGCGACCGAACCGTTCCGGACAGTAAAAGAAAACGGTTATTTTTCCCCGAACGATTAATACCATTCGATATTCCCTCTTAAGACTGCCGCCAGATGCCGCGGCTGTTATTTATGTTAGAGGGGGTTGGTACTAATGCTCGCTCTCTCTCTCTCTCTCTCTCTCTCTCTCTCTGAATGGTTAGAAGAAAGAGGTTTAGGTCTGCAAGGGGCATGGAATGTGATACAGTGCAGTAGTAGTAGTAGTAGTAGTAGTAGTAGTAGTAGTAGTAGTAGTAGTAGTAGTAGTAGTAGTAGTAGCGGTTGATGGATGAAGGAGTGGCAACAAATATTGGTAGTAATAGTATAACTGCTGCTGCTGTTGTTGCTGTTGGGTGGTGGTGGTGGTTGTGGTAGTAGGGCAGGCAGCAACCGTGGTAATGATAGTGATGGTAGTGATACCTGTAGTGGTGATAGTGTAAGTGGTGGTGTTGGTAGTAGTAGTAGTAGTAGTAGCGGTGGTGGTGGTGGTGCTGGTGTCCTGATTTCTTAAAATAATTGCCATAGGTCCGAAGTTTTGATTGACAAGCTAGGGCAGGAGGAGGAGGAGGAGGAGGAGGAGGAGGAGGAGGAGGAGGAGGAGGAGGAGGAGGATAAAGAAAAAGAGGACGGAGAGAAGATGATAAGGGGATGAAGAAAGACAGAAGGAAGGAATTAACAAAAGGAAGGAAAAAGAGAAAGCAAGAAAGGAATGATAAAAAGATAGAAGAGGATAAAGGAAGAGTGAAGGAAAGAGGCCAAGCGATGATGAAATGCAGGGCAGGAAGGAAGAAAAGAAGAAGGAAAAAGAAGAAGAGACAAGATAAAAGAGATGTGAAGGAGGAATTGAGAACAAGAAAAAAAAGGGAGAAAGAAGGGAAAGGATGGAGAGAGGAGATAATAAAAACGAGCAAGGGAAGGAGGAAGGAAGGAAAGAGGAAGGGAGAGAAAAAAGAAGGAAAAGGAAGAGGAATAGGTGAAGAGGAAGGAAGGAGGGAAGGAAGGAATGATGACAGGAAGCAAGGAAAGAAAAAGAAGGAGACAGGAAAGAATAAAAATATGCACTACCCCCCTCCTCTCTCTCTCTCTCTCTCTCTCTCTCTCTCTCTCTCTCTCTCTCTCTCTCTCTCTCTCCCTCTCTCTCTTTTATCACTATGTACGTTTGGCAAAGCTCCGACATCTTTCAACAATATATTGAGAGAGAGAGAGAGAGAGAGAGAGAGAGAGAGAGAGAGAGAGAGAGAGAGAGAGAGAGAGAGAGAGAGAGAGAGAGAGAGAGAGAGAGAGAGAGAGAGATTTGCTTGAGATAATCCGGGACTTCTGTAGGAGGAGGAGGAGGAGGAGGAGGAGGAGGAGGAGGAGGAGGAGGAGGAGGAGGAGGAGGAGGAGGAGGAGGAGGAAGGAAGAGGAAGACGGATACTTCTTATCTCAGCCCGAGACCACCCACACACACACACACACACACACACACACACACACACACACACACACACACACACACACACACACAAGCAAAAAACGTTCCTAGCTTAAAGAAAACGTTTCCATGACCTTGAAGAAATAAAACGTTAATAACAAGAACATACACAAAACAGGAATGAAAAAATATAATACGACGGAGAGCAACCAAAACTCTCTCTCTCTCTCTCTCTCTCTCTCTCTCTCTCTCTCTCTCTCTCTCTCTCTCTCTCTCTCTCTCTCTCTCTCTCATTACATTGTCCTTAAGAGATAAATTTAATACGCGCTCATCTTCCTATCAAGTCTGCTCAGTCCCGAGAGAGAGAGAGAGAGAGAGAGAGAGAGAGAGAGAGAGAGAGAGAGAGAGAGAGAGAGAGAGAGAGAGAGAGAGAGAGAGAGAGAGAGAGAGAGAATGGCATGGTTTCCTGGCTGTAACTTTTTAATGTGCAGAAAATAATAATAAAAAGGAAAAATGTAAAGTGAAAATAAAGATAAAAAAGAGGAGGAACGCAACTAACTCTCTCTCTCTCTCTCTCTCTCTCTCTCTCTCTCTCTCTCTCTCTCTCTCTCTCTCTCTCTCTCTCTCTCTCTCTGTCAATCCATTTTCTTCTTTCCTTAAATTTTCTTCTCTTCACAATTCAGTTACTTCAATCTCATCGCTTATTGGTCAATGGACCCCAGAATTGTGACGTCCTGGCCTAGCTAAGCTTCCTGATTGGCTCCTGCCAGTTGTCGGACCCTTGCGAGCCTCCCATTGGCTGGCTAACTAGTGACGTCATCCAGTACGTGAACCCTCATTGGTGAATTAGAATCAGGCGTGGACTCTGATAAATAAAGGGGTGGAGAGAGAGAGAGAGAGAGAGAGAGAGAGAGAGAGAGAGAGAGAGAGAGAGAGAGAGAGAGAGAGAGAGAGAGAGAGAGAGAGAGAGAGAGAGAGAGAGAGAGAGAGAAAGTTACATCATTGGTGGGTTGTGGTGACCGCTTCTCTAATTGGAGGTGTGTGTGTGTGTGTGTGTGTGTGTGTGTGTGTGTGTGTGTGTGTGTGTGTGTGTGTGTGTGTGTGTGTGTGTGTAATAAAAACTAAAAACCCTTGTAATATTCCTCTTAAGTCAAATAATACAAAAAAGTGCTAAAGGAGAAAAAGAGACACACACACACACACACACACACACACACCAAAAAATAAAAAAAAATAAAGCTACACAAGAAAAAAAAACACCAAGAGAAAGAAATGCCCTCACAAAACAAAACAAAACAAAACAAAAATATAACTAAATAAATAAAAAAATACAACTGAACCCTCAAATAATAAAAAAAACCTTTATAAACTCAGAAAAACATCACAACACCTAAACAAAAACACAATCAGATAACAAACAACAGTGGTCAAGTCAAACCTGTGCGTTGCCATCTCAGCCTTGTAGATGTCCGCGTTGTCACCAGGAGAGACGAGGTTGGGCACAATGCCGTAGAGGGAGCGCACGGTGGCTGGGTCAACGGCTGTGGGTCTGAATGGGCCTGTGAGCACTGCCATGGTGGTGTAGTGATGAGCCTGCACCACGCGAATGCCGAATGTGAGCTCCACCCGGATGTCCCGCTCGATAAATGTCTGTGGGAGGCGAGACAGGTGGTGAGGGTGTGTGTGTGTGTGTGTGTGTGTGTGTGTGTGTGTGTGTGTGTGTGTGTGTGTGTGTGTGTGTGTGTGTGTGTGTGTGTGTGTGTGTGTGTGTGTGTGAGGTGTGAGGTGGTGTGTGTGAGGTGGTGTGTGTGAGGTGGTGTGTGTGAGGTGGTGTGTGTGAGGTGGTGTGGCTGTCGCATCTGTTAACTCAATTCTTCTTTCTATATCCGTTTTTTGAAGATTACTGCCAGGTGATGATTTGGCCACGTAGTAAGAAGAGAAGACCAAGAGCCGATTAAAGGAGCCTGGAGAAAAGCAATTGAAGGAGGGGCGGAATTGCGGCAGACCTGCAAAGGATGAGAGGCACAGAGGAAGATGCAAGGGACAGAAACAACTGGAGGAGACTCGTGCATGGCGCCGACCGCTCCTTCTAGGGTAGTGGTTCTCAACATTTTCTAAGTTCCTACACCATTCCGGGAGCCTTTGAGAAGTTCATGTACCCTCACGCCCAGGTTAATTATATAATTAGAAAAAATCACGTTTTTCTCTATTTTGAGACTGAAAACATATAAATATTAGGTCTCTATTGTAAACAGAAATTAGTTACTCGGTCATTAATAATTGTTGCTGTTGCTGAATGTATAATGAAACAACGCCACATCTTAAACCGCGAGCTGTGTCTGAGTGTCATTTACTAATATAATTAACTTTCTAATACTTTAACCTCAACTGAAATAAATTTCTTCGGTGACACACAATATTGTTCCTAGCACATCTTTTCCTGCTGTGCACTTCTGTACACACTGGCCGTGTCATGCACATGTTACATGACACAATTTTCTTCTTAAAACATCTTTCCCTCCTGTGAACCCTTAAACATACTGGCCATGCCATGCACCTCATCATGCACCACATTATTTCCAGGTATCCTTGAAAACATTCATGCACCCTGTGGTGCACCACGCACCCAGGCTGACTATCACTGCTCTAGGGAAACAAAGAAAGAAGACTACGTGTGACGCACGTCTGTAAGGGAGTCAAGGGAGGGGGTGAGTGTTAGGTGTTGTGTCTGTCATGTCTGTCTCAATATGACTGTTTTTATGACCACTACACGAGGCGTGGCAAGTGTCTGTGAGGGAGACGTGGGTGGAGGTGAGTGTTGGGTGTTGTGTGTATCCTGAACTTTCACTTCATTCTCTCTCTCTCTCTCTCTCTCTCTCTCTCTCTCTCTCTCTCTCTCTCTCTCTCTCTCGAGAGAGAGAGAGAGAGAGAGAGAGAGAGAGAGAGAGAGAGAGAGAGAGAGAGAGAGAGAGAGAGAGAGAGAGAGAGAGAGAGAGAGAGAGAGAGAGAGAGAGAGAGAAATAGTTATACACGTGCTGAATGTATAATGAAAAAAATATATATATATATATATATATATATATATATATATATATATATATATATATATATATATATATATATATATATATATATATATATATATATGTATATGTATAAAGAATCGCTACTTGGTGGTGAGGAGAGGAAGTTACTGCTGTTGCTGGTACTGCTACTACAAATAACAAGACAGTACACTTAAATTATGACCAACGCCATCACAACCACCACCACCACCATCACCATTAATAAATCATCCCCACCATTATTACTCTCTACCACCACCACCACCACCACCACCACCACCACAACGACCTCCCCCCATCCCCTGCCACCAGCACCTCCCCATCCTCAACAAACTTAATGGCCGGATTACCAGATTAATAACTTCAATATTCCAGGCCTTGATGGGACAATATTGTTGGTGAAGGAGTGGGAGGAGGGAAGGAAGCTGGGGAAGAGAGGAGGAGGGAGGGGCTGTGGTGGGGATGCGAGGTGGGTGTTGAAGGGGTGGAAGTTGGGACTGGGCTGGGGAGGGATGGGGGGCGGGGACGGGGATGGGATTGGGAGAACTTGATCTATCCATCATTCTATCAATCAGTATATCAATCCATCTATTTATTTCATCTCATTTTTTATCACAGTCATTTAAAAACAAAGCACAAAACAACAGTTTTTTTCCACTCATTTTTTTCCCCTACCCAATTTTTTTTATTTTTTTTTCTCTCCTTCTAAAATTATTTCCCCTCCTAATCATAATGTTACTTTTCTCATGAGATCCCTTCTGGGTAAAAATCATACTAAGCAGCATCGAGTAATTTTTTTCCTATTTTCCCTATTTTCCGCTTTTCCTCCAGGGCAAGAAACCAACTATTTTTTCCCTATTCACAAATTTTCGCTGTTTCCTTCAGAGCAGCGAAATATCATCAAGTATTTTTCTTTTTTTCTTATTTTTTATTTCTTTCCTTCAGGGCAAGAATGTAACCGACTATTTTCCCTTTTTTTCCTGTTTTTCGCTGTGTGATATCCTTTTTCCTTCAGGGCAAGCAAGTAACATAGACTATTTTCCATTTTTTCCTACTTTTCGCTGACTTAACATTTCCCCCTGTTGGTTTTGCAAGGTTGGCGGCTATTGGCTCATCAGGTGGCCAATCAGCACGTCCCAAAGGTGTCAGTTTAGCGGTGTCATCCAATCAGACGACGGAGGGCCTCTCTCTCTCTCTCTCTCTCTCTCTCTCTCTCTCTCTCTCTCTCTCTCTCTCTCTCTCTCTCTCTCTCTCTCTCTCTCTCTCTCTCTCTCTCTCACTCTGACATTTATTACAAGTATTTGTCATCTCTCTCTCTCTCTCTCTCTCTCTCTCTCTCTCTCTCTCTCTCTCTCTCTCTCTCTCTCTCTCTCTGCCATTTATTACAAGTATTTTTCATATCTATCATCATATTGTCAATAATCTGCAATAACTCTCTCTCTCTCTCTCTCTCTCTCTCTCTCTCTCTCTCTCTCTCTCTCTCTCTCTCTCTCTCTCTCTCTCTCTCTCATCTAATAAGAGTAATTCTCAAATTTATCATCACTTTGTCAATAATCTGACATTCATCTCTCTCTCTCTCTCTCTCTCTCTCTCTCTCTCTCTCTCTCTCTCTCTCTGGTGAAACAAGCAATCACTCTTGAAATAAAATGAATAAAAGCTCTAGCTGAGAGAGAGAGAGAGAGAGAGAGAGAGAGAGAGAGAGAGAGAGAGAGAGAGAGAGAGAGAGAGAGAGAAAGTTTTATGTGCCGCACTACCGCTCTTTGTGTGTGCGTGTGATATTTAGTCTCTCTCTCTCTCTCTCTCTCTCTCTCTCTCTCTCTCTCTCTCTCTCTCTCTCTCTTGTTTAGTACGTGTGAAATGTTGATGAGTGCGGGAAACTGAGAAAGAGAGAGAGAGAGAGAGAGAGAGAGAGAGAGAGAGAGAGAGAGAGAGAGAGAGAGAGAGAGAGAGAGAGAGAGAGAGAGAGAGAGAGAGAGAGAGAGAGAGAGAGAGATATATATATATATATATATATATATATATATATATATATATATATATATATATATATATATATATATATATATATATATGACAGCTGAGAGAAAACGGAACCTATAATTGTGCAAAGAAAACGAGAACCAGGGAGAGGAAGTGGCGGAGGAAGAGAGAAACTGTCTTTTGTGGCGTTAACTCGCTCCTCAGATGTGAGAGAGAGAGAGAGAGAGAGAGAGAGAGAGAGAGAGAGAGAGAGAGAGAGAGAGAGAGAGAGAGAGAGAGAGAGAGAGAGGGGGAAGAGACAGAGAGAGAGAGAGAGAGAGAGAGAGAGAGAGAGAGAGAGAGAGAGAGAGAGAGAGAGAGAGAGAGAGAGAGAGAGAGAGAGAGAGAGAGAGAGAGAGACGGGGCAAAATGAATTAGGTAAAATCAACAACTCTTTCTGTGTGTGTGTGTGTGTGTGTGTGTGTGTGTGTGTGTGTGTGTGTGTGTGTGTGTGTGTTGCCTTATCTGTCCCCAGCAGCCAGCCAGCCAGCCATCACACACTCCAGCGAAAGTTTCCACGCTTCCGTCACTTTATTTACCATCCTCTGCAGCCAAAACAAAGGGCGGCAAGATTAGACGGCGATGTGAAGGAAGGAAGGAAAGAAGGAGAGAAAGAAGGAGGGAAGGAAGGGAGGGAGGGGAAGGAGCGAGGGAGGGAGGGTAGGCGGGAGGGAAGGGAGGGAGGGAGCGAGGGAGGGAGGGTAGGCAGGAAGGAAGGGTGAAAGAAGAGGACATAAGGAGGTAAGGAAAATAGAACGAAAAGAAGGAAGGAAGGAAGGGAAAGGAAAGGAAGCAAAAGGAAATGAAGGAAATGAAAGACAGAAGGAAAGAAGGATAGGAAAGGAGGGACGGAAGGAAGGGAAAGGATAAAGGAAGATGCTGCAGAGAGAGAGAGAGAGAGAGAGAGAGAGAGAGAGAGAGAGAGAGAGAGAGAGAGAGAGAGAGAGAGAGAGAATTTTATGTGTCGCACTACCGCTCTTTGTGTGTGTGTGTGTGTGTGTGTGTGTGTGTGTGTGTGTGTGTGTGTGATATCTCTCTCTCTCTCTCTCTCTCTCTCTCTCTCTCTCTCTCTCTCTCTCTCTCTGTTTCCTGCACCCATCAACATTCCACACGTACGAGAGAGAGAGAGAGAGAGAGAGAGAGAGAGAGAGAGAGAGAGAGAGAGAGAGAGAGAGAGAGAGAGAGAGAGAGAGAGAGAGAGATAAAAGTGACAGCTGAGAGAAAACGGAACATAGAATTGTGCAACGAAAACGATAATCAGGAAGAGGAGGAAGAGGAGGAGGAAGAGTGAAACTGTCTTTTGTGGCGTATTTTGTGGCGTTAACTCGCTCGGCAGATGAGAGAGAGAGAGAGAGAGAGAGAGAGAGAGAGAGAGAGAGAGAGAGAGAGAGAGAGAGAGAGAGGCAGGCACGTCCGTTTGTTTTCCTTCGCCGTGTTATTCTGGCAGAGGAATTTTCACTCTCAAAACAACATACATTTCTGAGCCGCTCCCTCGCCAACACCACACACCACGAAGTGTTCCAACTGCTTCCTCTCTCTCTCTCTCTCTCTCTCTCTCTCTCTCTCTCTCTCTCTCTCTCTCTCTCTCTCTCTCTCTCTCCCTTTCCTCCCCTCTCTCTTTTCCTCTCTATCCTCCTATTCTCTTTTTTTCCACTCCCTTCTATTTCCCCTCTCTCTCCCTTCCCTTTCTGTTCCTTCACCGTTTAACGCTCGCTTCCTTCCCTCACTTAGTCCTCACTTCCATCGTTTATTTCTCGTCTAATTCTCTCTCTCTCTCTCTCTCTCTCTCTCTCTCTCTCTCTCTCACCAAGACCTCATCTTCACCAGCGTCTCTCTACACGTCAGCCACGCAGCACACGCGTCAGCACTGCACCATTTCTGCCTCGACTACTTGCTGACGATGGAGGGTGTCAGTCAAAGGGCGCGGTTGGCCGGGGCGCAGGAAGTAGGTTAGGGAAGATGTGAGGTTATCAGGGGAGTGACGGGCAGGGATTACTCCTATCTGAGCCAGGGATGAATGGGAGGAAATGTATCACTCACTCACTAGCTGGGGGTAAAATGTGTCAGTTTCAGGAAGGGCTGCCACGTGTCGGGGTATCGCTGAGGAAATGTGCGATGATGCAGTGTGTGTGTGTGTGTGTGTGTGTGTGTGTGTGTGTGTGTGTGTGTGTGTGTGTGTGTGTGTGTGTGTGTGTGTGTGTGTGTGTGTGTGTGTGTGTGTGTGTGTGTGTGTGTGTGTGTGTGTCTCATGTAAGAGGGGTCACTGGCCAAGAGCAGCAAAAAATTCGAAAAAAAAGATAAGAAGCCAACTTAAGTGCAAGTCCCTAAAGCAAAGTCAAAAACAGTCATCCATATCGGAGGATAAGTGTCTTGAAACCTTCCTCTTGCAAGCATTCAAGTCACAGGAAGGAGAAAATACAGAAGTTGGCAGGGAGTTCCAGTGTACCAGTCTCAACAATTACTTTATCATATATATATATATATATATATATATATATATATATATATATATATATATATATATATATATATATATATATATATATATATATATATATATATATTTATTTCGTATATTCATCCCACATGTACCATGGCCAGCCAATCCTTTCTCCACTTCTCAAGGGATTTTCATACCTTCTTCCAGTCCTTAGGGATAACACCTGCGTACATATGTTGTCTTCCCTCCTGGTCATTCTCCTACTTTCTCTACCTCAAGGGGACTTCACACCCACTTCCAGTCCTTAGGGATAACACCTGCGCTCGTTCCCTTTCTCTGCCTCTCAAGGAAATTTCTCTCCCACTTCCAGTCCTTGGCTCAGACAAATACAACCTACATGTAGCATCATCAGATCAGTTCGAGTTCAGTCCCATTCAGAGACACAGTCAGTCAGTCACTCAGTCACGAGCAGTCAGCCTTGGTCTTTCATTCAGTTCCGCTCAATCACAGTCAGCCGTGAGAGACGCTGCTCAGTTATAAATCATATCACTTGAGAGAGAGAGAGAGAGAGAGAGAGAGAGAGAGAGAGAGAGAGAGAGAGAGAGAGAGAGAGAGAGAGAGAGAGAGAGAGAGAGAGAGAGAGAGAGAGAGAGAGAGAGAGAGAGAGAGAGAGAGAGAGAGAGAGAGAGAGAGAGAGAGAGAGAGAGAGAGAGAGAGAGAGAGAGAGAGAGAGAGAGAGAGTACAATCTCACATTACAACCATCTCGAATCCAGTGTGTACAAATCCGTCACCCATTAAATCAAGAACTCTCGTCATGTCTTTTATTTGCACATCACATAACAAGTTAACTCCCCACGACCTCCAAGCTACCGGAATCACCGCCTCACTCCGGTTCTCCCCGCTACCAACACTCCAAGCATCTTCATCGACTGGGCAAGTAACAAGAATCATCAGTCAGCTCCAGAACAACATGGGTGACAAATCAATTCAGAAACACTGGGTGGCGCACACATCTAAAACAGTAGTGACAAAATCGATACAGTGGCACAGACAACACTAGAGCTTATCAGAGAAAGGGATGAATGAATGAGACTACTGTTTAATTCTTCCATTAGAGAGCTCCTCCCCACCCGCCCAAAAACACCAGTGAGGTAGAACAAGTAAAGGAACAAGATGATAACAAAAGAAGGCTCCTCCCCGCCCATTCAAGCATTACCAGTGATTCAGAACAAGTAAAGGAACAGAACAGAACAAAAGAAAATTTCTCCCCACCCACTCAGATAGGAAGAATTAGTAAAGAGACAGGATAACACAGAAGAAGACTCCTCCCCACCCATCCAAGCATCACCAAGGAAGTAGAAGAAGTAGGAACATAAGATAGAACAGAAGAAGGCTCCTCCCCACCCATTCAAGCATTACCAAATAGGCAGAACAAGTATAGAGACAGAATAGGACAGAAGAAGGCACCTCTCCACCCACACAAAATTAAATCTCCAGTGAGGTACAAGAGGGAGCGTATCTATTGCTCATTAGGAAGAGAAGAGGATAGGGAGGAGAGAGGGAGAAGAGACGGAGAGGAGAGGGAAAGGAAGGGGGAGGAGAGGGAGAGGAAACTGCAATATGATCCCCTTATCTCCTCCTCCCTCCCTCACCTATTCCTCCTCTTCCTCCCATTTCCTTATTAATCTTTCCTCCTCCATTTCCACTCTCCCTCTCTCCATTTACTCTCCCTTCACTCTCCACTTCCTTCTCTCATCTTCTCCTCCACTTCCTCCTTTCCTTTACCAATCTTTCCACCATTTCCTATCTCTCTTCATTCTCACTCCACCATCTCCTTTCTTCCTCTTTACGTTATCCTTTCTTTGGTCTATGATGGCGCGCGTGTGTGTGTGTGTGTGTGTGTGTGTGTGTGTGTGTGTGTGTGTGTGTGTGTGTGTGTGTGTGTGTGTGTGTGTGTGTGTGTGTGTGTGTGTGTGTGTGTGTGTGTGTGTGTTCATACGGAAAACAGGTGTTGTGTGTGTGTGGTCTCTCTCTCTCTCTCTCTCTCTCTCTCTCTCTCTCTCTCTCTCTCTCTCTCTCTCTCTCTCTCTCTCTCTCTCTCTCTCACAAAAAAAAAAAAGAAGAGAAAACAATCTTACACTTAAAAAAAGGAGAAGAAGAAAAAAATAATGAATTCCAGAAGAAAACATTCATTTGAGATTAAGTTTGAAAAAAGGTAATTGTTTCAAGCTAATGACTTGTACCCTTCCTTCCTTCCCTGTCTCTCTTCCTTCTTCCTTCCTCTCTTTTTCTCCTTTCCTTCCTTCTTTCCTTACCTGCCTGTGTTACTCCTCCCTTCCTCCCTTTCCTGCCTTTCCTCCCTCTTCCCTTCTTTCCTTCCCTGCCTTTTTCTTACTTCCTTTCCCTCTTTCTTCTCATGCCTCTCTTTCTTTTCTTCTTTTTCCTCTCCTTTTTCCATTTTTCTGCCAATCTTTCATCTTCCCTCTTTGCTTCCTCTCTTCTCTCTTCCTTCTTCGTTTCTTCCCTTTTCTCCTTCTCTAGACAACCATTCCTTCATTCGTTTCCTTCCTTTTTCTCTTCCTTGTCTTACTCCTTCCGTTTTCTCCCTCCATCTTTCTTCTCCCTGCCTTCTGCCTTCCTCTTTTTCTTTGTCTTCCTTTTATTCTGGTTTTCATCTCTCTCTCTCTCTCTCTCTCTCTCTCTCTCTCTCTCTCTCTCTCTCTCTCTCTCTCTCTCTCTCTCTCTCTCTCTCTCATATATATATTATATTATATATTATACGTTATCTTCTCTCCATCTCTCCTCTTCCTCCTTTACCTCTTCTTTTGTGTCCTTCCATCCCCCTCTTCCCTCTCTTCTTCATTCATCTCTCCCATCTATTCTTTATCATGTCATCTTCCTCTTCTTTTCCCTACTGCTTTTATTGTGTATCTCATTCTTCCCTTTCCTTCTTTCTCCTCCTCCTTCTTTTCTTCTTCCTCTCCTGCTTCTCCTCCTTCTCTTCCATTATTCGTCCCACGCCTCTTTGTCCTTCATTCAGTTCCTTATTCTTCTCTCCTCCTCCTCCTCCTCCTCCTCCGACCGTTCGCATTCTTCCTCTTTCAACTTTCGTGAAAATTAATGAAAATGAAAAGACAGAAAGGATGGAAAGGCAAAGGAATGCAAAGGAAAGGAAGACGATGGGAAGATGCAGCGAAGTAGAGGAAAACAAAATAAAATAAAAGAAGAAAATAAGAAGGAAAATATAAAAGGAAAATAATAATAGGGCCAGAAATAAGAAATAAGAAAAGAGAAAGGAAGAAGGAAATAATGAGGGAAAGAAAGAGAGGGAAAGAAAAAAAGAAACAAAGAATGAAAAAAGAAAGACAGAATATACACACAAACACGAGAGGAAAACAAGAGAAAGAAAGAAAATACATAAAAAGTATAAGAAAGGAAAAATGAGAGAGAGAGAGAGAGAGAGAGAGAGAGAGAGAGAGAGAGAGAGAGAGAGAGAGAGAGAGAGAGAGAGAGAGAGAGAGAGATTCTAAGCATTGTGGGTAACTTATGCCCTAACTCCTCTTCTTCTTCTTCTTCTTCTTCTTCTTCTTCTCCTTCTTCTTCTTCCTCCTCCTCTTACCCCTCTTTCACTACAAGACGAAAAAAAAATGTCGAAAGTGAAGTTCCATTATTATTATTATTATTATTATTATTATTATTATTATTATTATTATTATTATTATTATTTATTTATTTATCTTTATCATCATCATCATTATTATTATTATTAATTTTCATCATTATTATTCGCGCATTTTCCATCGAATTACTCTTTTCATCTTTGCTTCTCGTTCTTTTGTTTTAATTTCTCTTAATCTAGGAAGTTATCACGTGTTTCCCTTCCTCCCTTTGTCTGGAAAATGAAATGAGGAAGATGAGACAAGAGGCGAAGGCAAGACAAAATAAAGATAATTAAAATGATAAGAATACGGTAAAAAAGAAGTTCCCACAAAAAAACAAGTTATCATGTTTCCTTTTCTCCTTTTTTGTCTGGAAAATGAAATGAGGAAGATGAGACGAAAAGCGAAGGGAAAGCAGAATAAAAATAAATGAAATAATACCTAGAGAACGGTCGAATCAACAAGAACAAGGACAAGAATAAGATCAACAACTGCAACAGAAACAACAACAACAACAACAACAACAACAACAACAACAACAAAACAATACCACGTTTTCTCCATTTTGATATAAAAAAGGATTAAAAGAAAAGAAACAGACATGAAAGACGAAACAGAAAAGAGAGAGAAGACAGAATAAAGATAGTTGAAATAACACAAGAAGACAGTAAAACCAACAGCCTGGAAAAAAAAAAAAATAGAGTTGATATTTCTATTTGGAAAATAATGAAAGAAAACTGACATGCGAAAGGCGAGACAAAAATGAAAGAAGAGAAAAATATAACTTAAAACGAGATAAGAAAACTTGAAAACAAAAGCGAAACGACTTTCTTTTTAATCTAAAAAAAATGTAAATGACGAGAGGAAAAGGGAGGAAAGAGTAAATGAAAATTTAAAGAAGACGTAAATTAATTAATAACAGAAGACAAACAAAAGCAAAACATTATCATGAGTTTTAATCTCACATCATAATCCAGAAAAAAAAAAATAGCCAGAATGTATTGATCGGCACGAGATGGTAAAACAAAGAATGAGTGAAAAAAAATTGATAACATAATAAAAAAGAGAAAAAAGTCAAGTTAAAACAAAAGACATGTTTACACGTGTTTCCTGAGGAGTGTTATGAGTGTTTGTGTGTTTTTCTATTTTCTATTTTTTCATCTTTTTTTGCACCGTGGGTCATCTTTTTGCTGAGAACGTCACCACACACACACACAGACACACACACACACACACACACACACACACACACATAGTTTTCTTTCATGCTCCTTTTAATCTGGGAGAAAACGAGAACTGTGTGTGTGTGTGTGTGTGTGTGTGTGTGTGTGTGTGTGTGTGTGTGTGTGTGTGTGTGTGTGTGTGTGTGTGTGTGTGTGTGGAGTGTATCAGAATTTAATCTTTTTATTTCATTTTATTTATTTATGTTTTTTTTTGTCAGTCAACATTCTTCCTTTGTAAAAATGTTTTCGTTTAACGTGTATGATTTTTGTAGATAATAAAAAATGATGCAGAGGCGCCCGAACGCTTTTTTTTTTTTTTTTTTTGGATGGATGTTTGTCTGAATGTTTTGATGGCGAGAATGCTATATTTGAAAGTTCCTGTTATTGTTGTTGTGGTTATTGTTGTTGTTATTTTGTTTGGTGTACGTGACAGTACTAATAATGACGGTGCATATGGCAACATCTGCATGAACAACAACAATAACAACGACAACATCAACAACTGCATGAACAATTACAACAACAACGACAACAACAACTGCATCAACATTAACAACAACAACAACTACAAGCACAACAATAAAGATGATGATGACAACAACAAAATATTTATATACGTCCTTCCCTTCACAATTTTTACCACCACCAGCACCACTAACAACAACAACAACAACAACAACAACAACAACAACAACAGCAACAACAACAACAACAACAACAAAATCCATTCATACTTTTATCGTTTTTTTTTTTTACTTTCCCAGACGATTCTTACCAACAACAAATTTCTATATATATATTTTTCTCAACAACAACAATAACAACAACAATAAACAACAACAACAACAAATATCTTTCTCCCTCTCCCCCCACCCCCTCTCTCTCTCTCTCTCTCTCTCTCTCTCTCTCTCTCTCTCTCTCTCTCTCTCTCTCTCTCTCTCTCTATATATATATACTACCTTTTCTTTTCCTCTTTTCTCTCCATTACCAAAATACACACACACACACACACACACACACACACACACACACACACACACACACACACACACACACACACACACACACACACACACACACACACACACACACACACACAGAGCTGAAACCACCGAGGGCGAATATCACGAACAATTTTTCATTCCCTCTTTTTATAGTTATTTTTCAACCATTTTGGCGTGTCAGTTTACATTCTGACGCACTAGTAATACCACGGTCACTTCCCCTCCCGTGTGTGTGTGTGTGTGTATGTGTGTGTTTCTGCCTGTCTGTCTGTCTGTCTGTGTGTTTTGATTACTAAATTGGATC
>NC_087173.1:10742985-10750485 GCF_035594125.1 Scylla paramamosain
GGAAGCCCAGATCTTCCCGCTTCCTCCTCCCGTTCCCTCTTCCCGTCCCGCCTCCTGCCTCTTCTCGTCTTCTGTCCCTCCTCTCGTCTCCTCTTTCAGCCTCATCCCGTTCTCGTCTTCTCTTCTCTTCTCTTCCCGTCTACTTCCTCTGTCTCTTCCCGTCTCCTCGCTCCTTCCCATGTCTCCTCCCGTCTCTTCTCGCTCCCTCCTCCCATGTCTTTCCTCCCCTCCAGCCGTCCTCCTCTAGTCTTCTCCCTCCCTCCTCTGGCCTCCACCTGTGCTGAGTAATGGGCCGCCACCTGGATTCCACCTGTCCCTTCCCTCACTCCTTACATTCCTCCACATTCAGAAGCTTTCCTCCTCCTCCTCCTCCTCCTCCTCCTCCTCCTATCCCGTGTCATTTTCTTTTCGGTCTGTAATTCCCTTTTCCTCCAATTTTTCCTCCTCCCTCCACATTGTCATGTTTGCTTGGTGTTTTGAGAGAGAGAGAGAGAGAGAGAGAGAGAGAGAGAGAGAGAGAGAGAGAGAGAGAGAGAGAGAGAGAGAGAGAGAGAGAGAGAGAGAGAGAGAGAGAGAGAGAGAGAGAGAGAGAGAGAGAGAGAGAGAGAGAGAGAGCGTAAATTAGACTCGCTATTGAGATCGAAAAAAAAAAAGGGAGACATGAATTAAGAAAAGAAAGTAAGTTGGAAAGGGAGAGTCGGTCAGTCACTCACTCCCCCGCAGAGGAGACCAGCGCCTGCTAGTACGTGTAGTAATAATGATAGGGTAAATTACTCAATGAACGGCTTCGACCTTGTCAAGGTTAATGAAGAGAAAGACTCAGGTGTAACGATTACCTCAGACCTCAAATCGAATGAACACTGCTCGGAAATAGTTAAAACGGCGAATAAAGTGGTTGGGTTTACTGGCAAGACCTTTGAATTCAAGTCAGAGAGCGTAATTCTCACTGTTTAATGCGCTTGTCTGGCGTCATCTTGAATGCTGCGTTCAGTTTTGGTCACCCTGTTACAGGAAAGACGTAGACAAGCTGGAGAGAGTACAAAGAAAAGTTACCATGATGATCCCACGACTGCGATACAAACCATATGAGGAGCGTTTGAGGGAACTCAACTTGTTCAGTCTAGAGAAGCGAAGGATGCGAGGGGACTTAGAGATATTTAAAAAGTTTCGCGGCTTTGATAACGTAAACAAACAACTATCTAATCATTGACAGAACCAGCACCACTCGCAATAACGGTTATAAGGTAACAGGTAAAGGTTTCAGATCAGATGAAGCTAAACACTATTTCTTTAATAAAGTTGTAAATGTTTGGAACTCTCTCCCAGCACATGTAGTAAACAGGAACACGACAGAAACTTTTAAACACAGGTCAGACAAGCACCTTGCATTAAACCCTCAAATAACATACTTCACTCTTGTTTTATTATTATTATTATTATTATTATTATTATTTTTTTATAAGTAGATAGAGCAGCATGTTTCTCTTTCAACCTTTCCTGTCACATTCGATGCCTCTTTCTTCCTCTTTTTTTTTTTGTTTTCCTTGAACCTTCTTGTCATTTTGCCCTTAACTTTAGCATAGTCACACAGACAGCCTCCTTAGGCCTAATAGTGCTGTTGTTGTCTGTTCTTTTTATTGTATTCCTTTGTATTCCTCCTCCTCCTCCTCCTCCTCCTCCTCCTCCTCCACCACCTTCACCTCCTCCATTTGATAGCGTGTCTATTTATTTTTACTTTTTTAGTGAGTTATTTTTTCTTCTTATTTTTTTGTTTTCCATTTCTTGTTATTGTTGTCGTTGTTGTCGCTGTTGTTGTTGTTACATATCTTTCATATTTTACGTTTTCCTTTGTTTTGTTTTGTTTTCCTCTTTCGTTCTTTTTCTTTATCTTCTTTTTCTTCTTTGTATTTATTTCTCATTCATATTTTTCTTGGTTTTCATCTTGCTTTTAGACTTTATTTTCTTCTTCTTCTTCTTCTCCTCCACCTGCTAAATATTTCTTCCATTTTCTCCGTTTCTCTTCATTTTCCTCTCTTCCCCTTCATCTTCATTCCTCCACTCTGTATTTCTTTCTTCTGTTTATTCATCTTTTTTCTACTTTCTTCCTTTTCATTTCTTCATTTTTCCTCTGGTTCTTCTCTCATACTTTTAATTCCTCCTTCTCCTACTTCTCTTCCTCCTTTTATTCTCCTTTCCTCTTCTTCCTTCAGGTTCTTCTCTCCATCTCTCCACTTCTATCACCACTTCTTCATTCTTCCACATTCCCTCCGAACCTTCCTTCTAATCCAGTCATTCCTTCACCTCTCCACTGTTACTACTCTTCCACCTCCACCTCCTCCTTCTCCTACAATAACGTTTAGTCATCCACATATGCTTTTAAGTGGAACGTTTTCCGGGTTATGAAGTAGAGAGAGAGAGAGAGAGAGAGAGAGAGAGAGAGAGAGAGAGAGAGAGAGAGAGAGAGAGAGAGAGAGAGAGAGAGAGAGAGAGAGAGAGAGAGAGAGAGAGAGAGAGAGAGAGAGAGACACACACACACACACACACACACACCTTCAATAAATCAAGGCATCCCGCTTTCCTCTCTCAGTGTAACTTCGGGGCATGACAAGGGCAACCCAAGTCGGCTAATTTGTCTTCTGTTCCCTCGACCTTGCCAGACTAAAGCAGACAAGGAGCCCCAGCCAATCACAGCGGCTTTCCTGGAGCCCTGCGTGAGCTCTCCACCAATCACAGAAGCTCTAGCGTGACTCCATGAGGGTTTTAGCCAATCACAGAAGCTTTCTACCAGCTTGCAGGGCCGCGTTGACCAATGAGACAACAAGGATGATAATGCTACCGGTTTGGGTATTGGTGGTGGTGGCGGTGGTGGTGGTGGTGGTGGTGGAGGAGGAGGAGGAGGAGGAGGAGGAGGAGGAGGAGGAGGAGGAGGAGGAGGAGGAGGAGGAGGAGGAGGAGGAGGAGGAGGAGGAGGAGGAGGAGGAGGAGGTAGAGGATGAGAAATAGGAAGAGGAAGAAGAAGAAGAAGAAGAAGAAGAAGAAGAAGAAGAAGAAGAAGAAGAAGAAGAAGAAGAAGAAGAAGAAGATAATGATGAAGATCAAGAAAACAGAAGAAGAAAAGAAGGCAACAACAAGAACAAAAAAAAGAATAAAAGCAACAAGAACAAAAAGAGGACAGGCAGGAAGAAAGAAAACAACAAAAAGAGGAGAAGGGGGGAGGAGGAGGAAGAGGAAGGGGAGGAGGAGGAAGAGGAGGGGGAGGAGGAGACCCTAAAAGCCAGAAGGTGCAGTCAGCTGGCGATATCCCAGTCAAAAATAAGGAGGAGGAGGAGGAGGAGGAGGAGGGAAAAGAAGAAGAAGAAAGAAGAAGAATAGGAAGAAGAAGAAGAAGAAGAAGAAGAATAGGAAGAAGAAGAATAATAGGAAGAATAGGAAGAAGACGAAGAAGAAAGAGAATAGGAAGAAGACGAAGAAGGAGAATAGGAGGAAGAAGAAGAAGAAGACGAAGACGAAGACGAAGACGAAGACGAAGACGAAGAAGAAGAAGACGAAGAAGGAGAATAGGAAGAAGACAAAGAAGACGAAGACGAAGACGAAGAAGAAGAAGAAAGAAAGAAGAAAAATAAAGGAAGAAAAGAAGAAAAAGAAAAATAAAGGAACAACAACAACAACAACAACAAGAACAACAACAACAACAACAACAACAACAAGAGAGACAATTTCAAGCCTTCAAACAGTCGAATATTCCCTAAGTAAGATTTCAGTCAGGCAGTGAACAACAAACTGACTGAAGTGGCTTGACTGAGTGGATTGAAAGAGACTGGCCTGGCTGACTGGCTGAGGCACGCAGTGTGAGGTGGACTGACTGAGTGGAGGGGAGCGAAGTGGATGAGGACAGCTGAGTTTGTACGTATACGAGGAGAGGTGAAATAAAGTGGAGTGGAATCAGTGTGTGTGTGTGTGTGTGTGTGTGTGTGTGTGAGGGAAGGGAGGGGAAGGAGTAAGGAATGAGAAGGAATGAAGGAGTGAAGGAAGGGAGTGAAGGAATGAAAGAATGGAAGTGAAGGAATAAAGGAGGAGGCGAGAAGGAACGCAGGACTGAAGGAGCGAGGAATTAAGGAAGAGAAACCAAAGAGGCGCGAAGGAAAGGGGGAGGAAAAGTGAAGGAAGGTGAATAAAGGAAGCAAATGTGAAGAAACGAGAGAGAGAGAGAGAGAGAGAGAGAGAGAGAGAGAGAGAGAGAGAGAGAGAGAGAGAGAGAGAGAGAGAGAGAGAGAGAGAGAGAGAGAGAGAGAGAGAGAGTGTTAAGGGGCGGATATTGACTTGGGTGAGGGGGAAAGAGGGGGAGGAGGAGTTAAGAGGAGGAAAGAGGAGGGAAGAGGAGGAAGAGGAGGACAGTTTATGGAGCTCGATTGAACCATAAAGGAAGGAAAAAACAGAGATAATGAGACACAATATATTTTTTCACTTCTTACGTCTCACCTTAACTGTCTCATGCTATCAAATCCACTCTCTCTCTCTCTCTCTCTCTCTCTCTCTCTCTCTCTCTCTCTCTCTCTCTCTCTGTGTGTGTGTGTGTGTGTGTGTCCTGTTTCTAAGACACCTGATGCTACTTAACATTGATATTGGCAAGAGACTGTATCACCTGACACCTCTCTCTCTCTCTCTCTCTCTCTCTCTCTCTCTCTCTCTCTCTCTCTCTCTCTCTCTCTCTCTCTCTGGCTTGTAATCTTCCCGTCATTTTTTAATCTTGTTTTTTTTTGTTTTCTTTGTTTATCTCTTCCATGCTCCTCCTCCTCTTTTTCCTTTTCTTCGTCTTCTTTCTGTTCTTTTCTTCTTCCTCCTCCTCCTTCTCTTCCTCCTTTTCGTTTCTTCAGCTTTTTCTTTTCTTCTTCCTTATTCTTTTCTTCCATTCTCTTTTTTCACTCCTCTTCCCCTTTCGTTACTCTCTCTTCTTAGTCTTCTCTTTCTTCTTCTCTTCTTTCTCTCCCTACATTCCTTTCTCCTTCCTTCTGCTTGTATTCTTTATCTTCTCTTTATTCTTCCTTTCTTCCTCCTCTTCTCTGCACGTTTCTTCCACCTTTCTTAACTTCTTCCCCTTCTTCTTTCTCTCCTTTTACATTCCTTTGTTCCTTTCTTTCTCTTACCTCTTTTTACACTTTTTTTTACACTCTTTTTCCTCTTTCTGTGCCTCTTTCCCTAAATTCTTCCCATTCTCCCTTTCTTCCTTCTATATTCCTTCCTCCTTACCCTTTTCTCCTCCTCCTCCTCCTCCGTGAACTACTTGGCGAAGGAGTAAACAAGACAAAAATATCTCCATGCAGAGAGCAACCACCTTCTTCCCTACTTCCTTCCTTCATTCACTCTTTCCTTTCCTCCGTCCTTCCTTCCTTACCATCTTCCCTACTTCCTTTCCTCTCTCCTTTCTTCCTTTCCTCCTTTCCTTGCCTTCCTTCTGTCTCTCCTTCCCTCCTTCCTTTCTTTTTTCCTTCTCCTTTCCTTCCTTTCCTCCTTCTTTCCCTTCTTTCTTTCTTCCCTGCTTCCCTCTCTTCTTTCTTTCCCTTCTTTCCTCCTTCCTTCCTTCCTCTTTTCCTCCTTCCTTTCTTCCTTCTTTCACTGAAACACGTAATGCACAAGAGGGAAGGAGAGAGATAAAATACTCTAAACTATTCTCTCTCTCTCTCTCTCTCTCTCTCTCTCTCTCTCTCTCTCTCTCTCTCTCTCTCTCTCTCTCTCTCTCTAAGGACGGACAGAGAAGGAAGGAGAGAAAAAGAAGGAAGGAGAGGAAAAAGAGAAGGGAGGAAGAGAGATGATTAAGGAAGTGAAGAGAAAAGGAAAGAAAATAAAAGCCCAGAAAGGAGGAGGAGGAGGAGGAGGAGGAGGAGGAGGAGGAGGAGGAGGAGGAGGAGGAGGAGGAGGAGGAGGAGGAGGAGGAGGAGGAGGAGGAGGAGGAGGACAGAAGGCGAGAGGAAAGATTTTTTTCTCACCTATTTTCCCTTCATCTCTCATCCTTTTTTTCCTCATCTTTCCTTTTTTCCCTTCTTTTCTCTTGTTTCCCTACATCTACTTTTTTCTTCATTGTTGCTTTTTCTCCTCCTTCTCTCATGTTTTCCCTTCATCTCTTTTACTTTTTCCTTCCCACTTCCTGTTTTTTTCCTTCTCTACTGTTTCCCTTAATCTCTGGCTTTTTCCTCACCTTTCTTATTTTTCCTCCTTCTTTCCACATTTCCTATTCTCTTCTTTTTTTCAATTTTCCTAATTTTCCTTACTTTTATAAACTTCTCTCTCTTCTTCCCTTCATTCTTATTTTCCCTTCCCCTCTCATCATTCTCCTGCATATCTCATGTTTTCCTTTTATCTCTGCTTTTTTCTTTTCATCTTCCCTTTTCCCCTTCATTTCCGATTATTTTCCTTCTATCTTTTCTTTCAACTTCCTTATTTTCTCCTTCCACCAATTTCCCCATCACCTCCTTTCATTCCCTTCTCTCCTTTATTTTCATCCAATTTTCCTCATCATCTCTCTTCCCTTCCCTTCACCCCTCCCGACTACCCATCACCCCATTTCCTTCAGCTCCTTCAATGCCCTCCTACTTCTCCTTACCCCCTCCCCAACATCCTAGGCCCTCTCCATTCTCCACTCCCTCTCCCCCATCGCTCCCCTATCAGCAATTCCCTAAAACAGCAAAGGCACGGGGGAGGGGGGGGGCGGAAGAAAGAAGCATATTTTTAAGAAGTTTCCTCCACCCTAAAGTCCCTCTCTCTCTCTCTCTCTCTCTCTCTCTCTTGGGCTTCCCCGCTCGTTCTTTCTTCCTCCTTGAATTTATAACACATTCTTCAGCTGGCATTTAATAGGGTGCTTTGCGGGTCATTTGCCTGTTTAGTTATTGGTTTAAACTACCTGCGTGCTCCTGGCTTAAGAGGGAGAGGGGAAGGGAGGGGAGGGGAGGGAAGAATTGGAAGAGGAAGATGGGGGAAGGAAAGTATTAAAACAAGGATTGAAGGAATGAGGGGATATATGAGAAGGGTAGGAAGGGGAGGAAGGAAGGGTTAGGTAAGGGAGTGAGGACTGAAGGGTTGTAAGGAGAGGAGAAAGAAGGGGGAGGGAAGGGGAAAGAAGGGAAGGAAGGAAGGAATGAAGGAAGGACAGGAAGAGGGTAAGAAGGGAGGAGGAGAGGGAAAGTAACGGATGACTGGAGGAGGAGGAGGAGGAGGAGGAGGAGGAGGAGGAGGAGGAGGAGGAGGAGGAGCAGGAAAGCAGAGGGAAGGGAAGGGAAGGGAAGGGAAGGAAGGGAAGGAAGGAAGCACTAGGGGAGGATAAGGAAAGGGGAAGTGAGGTGGATGGGAAAGAAAGAGGAATTGAAATGGGACAGTGAAGTAATAGTAGTAGTAGTAGTAGTAGTAGTAGTAGTAGTAGTAGTAGTAGTAGTAGTAGAAGTAGTAGTAGTAAAAACATTCAAACCCAACTAGTGATAACAACAAAACTCACCTCAGCATTAATAACTT
>NC_087173.1:10770485-10775485 GCF_035594125.1 Scylla paramamosain
GGCTACGATTCAGCATGGCAACTGTACATCACCACTAACACACCTGACAGCAACGGCACTTCTGCAAACACACAAACTAACCCAAAAACACAGCACTTCCAATCTCAACTTCACAAACGAACCCAGACATACAGAACTCCCAATCTTAACCTCACGAACACACACTAAACACAGCACCTCCAATCATACGCCTAAACCTGAATAACACACCTGCAATCAGTAGTGGACCAGGTAGGAACACAAGTAAGCTGCAGGGATTTCGCCCCAGGTATGTATGTATGTATGCATGTATGTTTGTATGTATGCATGTTTCGTGAGAATATACCTGCTTTTAGTACAGTGTGGCGTATGCAGCTTTAAAATCATGAGGTAGGAGCTTGGGAGAGAGAGAGAGGGAGAGGGAGAGGGAGAAGGATGCAAGGTCTGTGGATATACTTACATTGGTGGAATTCCTGGATTTAACGACGTGAATGTAGGCTTTAGTGTGTAATCCCTCTGTGTGTGTGTGTGTGTGTGTGTGTGTGTGAACTGGTGGTGGTGGTAGTGGTGGTGGTGGTGGTGTTTGTTTGCTGGCTGGTGTTTGGTGAATGATTCTGGTGGTGGTGGTCATTCTCTCTCTCTCTCTCTCTCTCTCTCTCTCTCTCTCTCTCTCTCTCTCTCTCTCTCTCTCTCTCTCTCTCCCAACCCTCGTCCAAACAATCACACCAAAGCGATTCTCTCTCTCTCTCTCTCTCTCTCTCTCTCTCTCTCTCTCTCTCTCTCTCTCTCTCTCTCTCTCTCTCTCTCTCTCTCTCTCTCCACACACACACACACACACACACACACACACACACCTGGCCACACCTTTACTTAAATTCACGTTTTCCCCACGAGAGAGAGAGAGAGAGAGAGAGAGAGAGAGAGAGAGAGAGAGAGAGAGAGAGAGAGAGAGAGAGAGAGAGAGAGAGAGAGAGAGAGAGAGAGAGAGAGAGAACACAAAACACAGCATTCAAATCAAATCTCAAACATTCCCGCACCACACACATACACACACACACACACACACACACACACACACACACACACACACACACACAGCTGCCTAGGGCGTGGCGATGCCTGAGTGACATTCCGTTCCTCTGTTTTATTGGCGGAATGATGAGTGTAATGGCGCGGTAACGGCAATCAGAGAGAGAGAGAGAGAGAGAGAGAGAGAGAGAGAGAGAGAGAGAGAGAGAGAGAGAGAGATATTGAATGATCGCTTTCCTTCATTTATTCCTATTTCTCTCTCTCTCTCTCTCTCTCTCTCTCTCTCTCTCTCTCTCTCTCTCTCTCTCTCTCTCTCTCTCTCAGGAATACACTCATCTATAATAAGAACAGCAAAATAAAACTGTTAAAATCAAAGTCACAGAAGAATGGGAATATAATAAAACTTGAACATCATACACTTTACAATGGGCAAATCTTATAATTAACCCCCAAATTATATGTCTTTTCAAAGCACCACTTTAAGCAACCACAAAGAGACAGCTGAATTTTAATGTCTATTTTTGTAATATTGCAAACAACCTAGCCTTGAATATTCCACAACCTGCTGCCTCTGGTGCTTCATGCCTCCCAGAACCCTTTTAATTTTTGTTTCTTCGCCCGACAACATTTTTAGAAATAAACGCTTTCATCAGCAACCTTAAATTAACCGTTCCAGGATTTCATGACATTGACGTAAAGGTCATTAAAGTTTGTTCCACTGAAGTTTTACCCTCTGTTTTATTAATAAGTCTTTTAATGAAGGTTGTTTACCTAAGCATCTACAGATCGCAGGAGTTACTCTGTCCATAAAAAAAAAAAAAAAGGTAATAAAACAAGTCAAACAAGTTACAGACCAATGTCTTTCCTTCCCAGTTTTGGCAAAATTTTTTGGAAAGTTGTTGTCAGCATGTTAATGGATTACACGTCTAATCATCCTATCCTAACAGGTCATCAGTATGGTTTTCGCGCTAACCTCACCGACCTTGCTCTCTATAAGCTCTGCCAACACATACACAACACTGTTGACAACAAGGGATACTTGATATGTGTTTTCTGTGACCTGTCAAAGACATTTGATACCATCTCTCACTTAATTTTCAAAGAAAAATTAAAAGTATATGGTATCCGCGGCACACCACTTAAATGGTTCAGCAGTTATCTGAGTTTCAGGAAACAGGTCACCGTGTACAATAACTCATTTTCCTCACACACGTCTATTAAGTGCGTGGTGCCATAAGGATCAATTTTGAGCCCTCACTTGTTTGTTATACACTAATGACATTCCTCGCACTACGGACACAATTAAATTTCTTCCATTTCCAGATGACACAACAATTTTCATTCGGGGGAAAGATGTAAAATTACGTTGAGAATTCATTAAATGTTGAACTAATTAAAGTTCCTAGTTGGATTAAAATGAATAAATTAACACTAAATATATCTTAAACTCACATTATGGCTTCATCTTCCTAAATGACGCAAACACCAAACATTAACACTTATACTGACGACTTTTCACTCCAGCAAGTCGGTGTGCAAATTCTTAGGTGTCATCATTGACAATAACTAAAATTTAAGGAATGTGTATTCATGTGTTCAAGCACCTCAATTTGCTGAAACTCCGTGATGTCACTGATCTCCAAACAAATCTCTTTTGCATACAAATCATTACATATGACCAAGTAGGATGTGATGTTAAATTTGTTCGTAGTCCTCACACGCAGACAAAACTGTCAACAACTCCCGCTATGCAGAACTTCCCATGCTCAGCGATACTTAGCATCAACAGGCGATGGACCAGGTTGCCTTTACATATCAATAATAACAATAAAAAAAGTTCTTCCAAACTTACTTTGGATTTAACTATTATTATTGTTATTATTGTTATTTTTGGAGTTATTACTTATTACTATTATTTATTTTTTACTATTATTGTTATTATTGCCTTTGTACTTACCACTGACACAAGTTGTAACAATCTCGTCTTTGCATCTGTATTAATTTCTCTTATTACACACGTATCTAGTCTTTGCATATGTTCACATCTTCTGATCGCGTATTTGTTCTTTACAACTGTGACGACCTACCACAACTCCTACCTGTATGTGTATGATTTACGAGTATATACATCAACTATTTCAGTATTTGTATAATAAGGATATTTAGGCCCAACATCTGACCTTACCGGCATCTTCATATTGTTTTCAGGTCTGTACAAGAGCTTCGGCTCAACAGACCGAGCCTGTATTGTGCTTGAATATAAAATTACACACAATGTTACTGCATATATAATAGACTAATCTCTCTCTCTCTCTCTCTCTCTCTCTCTCTCTCTCTCTCTCTCTCTCTCTCTCTCTCTCTCTCTCTCTCTCTCTCTCTCTCTCTCTCTCTCTCTCTCTCTCTCTCTCTAACAGTTTATTTCATTTGCCTTTTACACATTGAACTTACAAGTAAACATTTTAAACAATATGACAAACAACCCTTTGTAAGCTTCTAACTTTTTGAGCAAAAGAAAAAAAAAAAAAGAAAAAAGCAGCATAAAACACAACAGGGAAAAAAAAAATCAAGAAGTAAAAAAAAGAGTCAGAAAAGAAATCCATGTAAGTGTAAATAAGGAGATGAACCCAAAAATGTAATAAAACAGTAACTAAGACACAGAGAGAAAAAAAAATAAATGAAAACTATTCCCTGTACCTGACTACAAGAGAAACAGGTGTGTGTGTGTGTGTGTGTGTGTGTGTGTGTGTGTGTGTGTGTGTGTGTGTGTGTGTGTGTGTGTGTGTGTGTGTGTGTGTGTGTGTGTGTGTGTGTGTGTGTGTGTGTGTGTGTGTGGTATTAGATTATCATTCGCCACACTAATTGTTTTCATATTCGTGCTTTTGCTTCCTCATTTTTCGCATCAATTTTGAAGTATAAACGTTTAAACCCACATCAAGTTTATCCTCGTCCGCTTATCTCATTTTCATTAGCTAACTTTCCTCTAAATTAACTTGTTACACACTATTTTCTACTTTCCTTTTTTTTCTCATCTACTATAATTCATTCTCAGGTGTCAATGAACCTCCTATATTTTATCTACCTGTGTTTAATTTTACTCATCTTTTACCTGTCTATCTTTCCTAAGCTTCTTTACACTCGTGTATGAATCTACATTTTTTTCCAACCTTATTCTGTTTTTTTCCTAAGTCTGGTTATTAAGTTTATACATCAATGAAGACTATTTTTTCAGGCCTCTTTCTTTCCCAGTTCAGTGCATTAAGTCTGGATGAGTAAAGATTATATTTTTTTACCTTCCCCCCATCCCCCAAAGTATTAAATATATCCAGCCTACTTTTCTTTCTTATTGAAACAAATCAACAACAGGCTTATAGCAACACGTTTTTTATATTATTATTTAAAAATGTGGACTGATGGACGAACTAAATGAAGCTTAGAAAAGATAAACAGGTAGGTAAACATAGACACAGGTAGATAAAATAAAGGTTAATTAATACAAAGAAGTCAATTTACATCTGAGAATAAATTGAGTAGATGAGAAAAGAAGAAAATATACAAAAATACGTACCCTAAAATAAACAAAAATGATCAGCACAACGCCAAGTCTCTGTATGAAGGCTGTGTATTTAAAAAGACTGTATTTTCCATCCTCCTCCTTCCCTGAGTCTGTGTATTAAGTCATTGTATGAATGGTGAGTAAGTTTTCCAAGCCTCCTTTTTTTCTTTTTCTTTTTCTTTTTTTTCCCTAAGCTTTATTAAGTGTGTTTATCAATAAAGATATTTTTTCCAGTTTCCTTTTTTAGTCGTAAGCCTTGTTAAGTTTGTGTACTGAGCGTGTATCAGAAAAGATAGGTATTTTTTTAGTCTGTTTTCGTAAGTCTTGGTAAGTTTGTGTATTAAGTGTGTGCATGTATGAATTATATTTTTGAAGCACTTTTTGTTTACTTAAGCCTTGTTAAGTCTATAATAAGTGTGTGTATATATAGACTGCATTT
>NC_087173.1:10780485-10785485 GCF_035594125.1 Scylla paramamosain
GAGGAGGAGGAGGAGGAAAACAATAGAGAAGATTAAAGCGAAATGTAAAACTGACAAGTAAATAATTATAGTCTCTCTCTCTCTCTCTCTCTCTCTCTCTCTCTCTCTCTCTCTCAAGCTTTGTGGGCCGAGAAAGGCAGTGTGTGTGTGTGTGTGTGTGTGTGTGTGTGTGTGTGTGTGTGTGTGTGTGTGTGTGTGTGTGTGTGTGTGTGTGTGTGTGTGTGTGTGTAAGTGCGTGACGGAGAGAGAGAGAGAGAGAGAGAGAGAGAGAGAGAGAGAGAGAGAGAGAGAGAGAGAGAGAGAGAGAGAGAGAGAGAGAGAGAGAGAGAGAGAGAGAGAGAGAGAGAGAGAGCGTGGGATATGCATGCAAAACGGAAGGATGTATGAGAGGTGCGTGACAAGGAGGAGGAGGAGGAGGAGGAGGAGGAGGAGGAGGAGGAGGAGGAGGAGGAGGAGGAGGAGGAGGAGGAGGACGAGAAAGAAAATGAAAAAAAAAAAAAAAAAAAAAAACAGAACAAGAACAACTAAAAATAATAAATATAATAAATGAATAAATAATTAAATAAAATCATGAGGAAACACCCTACAACTGATAACAATAACTTCAACAACCATTAAAGCCACATGTTATAACCATCTCACGCGCTTTTCAGAACACGAGTCAACGAGCACACAGCATCAACAGACTCAGTATTTTCCACTTTATCGCTTACAGTCATCAAAAAATAACCCTGGAAAACATTGAATTAACCAGCAAAAAAAAAAAAAAAAAAAAAAAAAAAACAGTATGAAGTCTTGCTATATTCACAATAATCACCTTTCAGAACAAGAGTCAAGTTAGCAGCATTAAAAGACCCACTATTTACCTCTATGTCGCCTGTAATCATAAAACAACACACACACACACACACACACACACACACACACACACACACACACACACACACACTGGGAAAAAAACTTGACCAATAAAAAAAAAAAAAACATTAAAAATTCTTGCTATATTTACCTCACACACCTTTCAGTCAACAAGCACGCAGCGTCACTAATCTCAGTACTCATCAACAACCTCTAAAAATGTTAAGGTCACTGGATGAACACACCAACGAAACCTTTCATAACATTTCACAACTACACAGCACCAGCAGCCTCACAACACGCCAAGACAAGTTTCAGAACCCGAGTCATCAAGTAAACACCCCTAACAAATCGAGTGATCGTCTCTACATCGACTAGAATCATAAATAAATAAATAAATAAATAAATAAATAAATACATAAATAAATAAATAAACAAGAAAAGCCTTAAATAACCAGCGAAACTAAGTACATAAACACAAAACAAACCTTTCAAAACACGAGTCAAAGTACGCAGCATCACTAGTACACACACACACACACACACCTTTCAGAACACTTACTTACTTACTTACTTACTTACTTTACACCTTTCAGAACACTTCACAAGACGAACACACCATCAACAATCTAAGACACGTTTCATAACACGAGTCAACAAGTATTGCCCATATTCATAAACACTGCTCTCTCATCACGACTATTTTCAAAGGCCACACAGATGATTAGCTGGGTTCTCAAGCCTGTTTTTCCCTTAAATGACGTAGAAATTCTTGTTTATGTCACCGTAAAAAAGAAAAAGAAAAAAAAAACCTTAACAGCCCGTGTAGATTCTATTAGAGCCTTTTGAAAGTAGTGGCGCAGAAGTGTTTCAGAATACGGCCCAATGTGGCGTCAATAGTGAACCGAGTACTCACCTCTGAATCGCCTTCTTCACCAGGGGTCCTCTGTACAGCGCCGGGTGTCTGTTCACGAAGTACAGGAATTGAAGCTCTCTCTGCGCCGCCCTTATCAAATTGAGGCTGAACTGGACCTGACTGGCGCCCTTTAACCCTGATTTGAAGGTGGTCATTCTGCCGCCTCCTCCTCCTCCTCCTCCCCCTCCTCCCCCTCCTCCTCCTCCGCCTCCGCCGCCGCCGCCGTCTCCAGTGCCGTTTCCTCCAGTTCCTCCTCCTCCTGTGCTTCCTCCGCCTCCTCCTCCAGGGCCGTCGATGCCTCCACCTCCCCCTCCTCCAGCTTCCGGTGTGCTATCCCCCACCACGGCTGCAAGAGAGAGAAAGAGAGGGTTGTTAGAGGAGGAATACAAAGGAATACAAAGGAATACAAAGGAAAGGAGGAGGAGGAGGACAAAGTTATAAATGATGATAATGAAGATACAAGACGTACGTGAAGATGAAGAGGGTAGAAGCTATATAGAGGAGGAGGAGCAGGAGGAGGAGAGGAGGAACGGCACAAACAGACTGATGGAAAGGATGACTAAACGTGAAAATAAAGTCAATGCAAATAAATAACAGAAGAAAGAGAAATAAAAAAAAAAAATAGGAGAATAAAAAAATAAAACGAAAGGGATGAAAGAAAATAAGAAAATACGACAGAGAGAGAGAGAGAGAGAGAGAGAGAGAGAGAGAGAGAGAGAGAGAGAGAGAGAGAGAGAGAGAGAGAGAGAGAGAGAGAGAGAGAGAGAGAGAGAGAGTAAAATCACACACACGACAACAACAACAACAAAAAGAGAACAAGGAACAAAAATCTTCACACACACACACACACACACACACACACACACACACACACACACACACACACTCACTCACTCAATCGTAACCTCGAGGCCACGAAGTTAAAATTGCGCCCCCCTCCCCTCCCCCAACGTGACACCCGCCCCGTCAACTCTAACAGCGCTAATTGAAGACGCTAATTAGGTGGAAACAGAAACGTACCTTGCCATAATTAGACAAGAGAGAGACGAGTGTGTGGAGAGATGGATGGATGGATGGCTGGCTGGATGGATGGATGGAAGGGTGGGTGGGTCGCTGGATGGATGGGTAATGAGGGAAGGAAAGGGAGGGACGAGGGAGAAAAGGTAAAAGGGAGGGAGAGAGGGAGGGAGGAAGGAAGGTGGGTAGGCAAATAGACTTATAGATAGACAGATAAATAGATATAACACTCGTAGATAGCTAGATACAGACAGACAGACAGACAGACAGACAGACAGACAGACAGATACACACATACACAAATACATACATACATACATACTCGTACATACACATACATCCGTAGGCATAATGAAGGACTGAATGACTGACTGAGTGTGACAGACTAAATGAAAAAGAATGAAATAAAATAAATAAATAACTGGCTGGCTGATTGACTAAATAAAAAAAAGAAAAGAAAAAAAGAGAAATTACCTGACTATCTAACCAAAGAACTGATTAACTGACTGACTGACAACCTGAAAACTACCAAACTAACCCAATAACTGTGTGTGTAAGTGTGTGTGTGTGTGTGTGTGTGTGTGTGTGTGTGTGTGTGTGTGTGTGTGTGTGTGTGTGTGTGTGTGTGTTGTCTAGCTGTCGGATTACCCTATCAGGTGGGAACAAGAACCACCACCACCACCACCACCACCGCCACCACCACCACCGCCACCACGCCAGGTAATGTTGAGACTTAATTGGAAACACCTCTATCTCCTCTTCCTCTTCCTCTTCTTCCTTCTCCTCATCCTCCTCCTCTTCTTCCCTCTCTTCCTAGTCATCGTTATTTTCTTTATTGTATTCCGCTTCCTCTTCTCTTTTTTAATTATATTTTCTCTTCTTCCTTCTTTTCCTCTTCCTCGTGTTAGTCCTTTTCTCTCTCTCTCTCTTCTTCATACTTTGCCACTATTTTTCCTCTTTTCTGTTTCTCTTTTTCTTTTCCTATGCATTACTGGGACCATCTCTCTCCTCTTCCTCTTCCTCTTCCTTCTCTTTCTCGCCATTGTCTTTCTCATCGTTCTTCATATTCATTTTCTTTTTCAGTGTGTTTTGACTTTCTTCTTCAACCATTTCATTTTTACCTTTCTCCTCTTCCTCTTCTTCTCTTTCTATTTTTTGCCTCCTCTTCCTCCACATTCTGTCCATCCTTTTTCCTTTCCTTCTCTTCTACTTCCTCTTCCGCTATTTCCTCTATTCTTCTCTTCTATCCTGCTTCTCTCCCTCCTTTTGATTTGAATTGGTCTCCTTCCTCTTCCTCCTACTCCTCCTCCATCTCCTCCTCCTCCTCCATCTCCTCCTACTCCTCCATCTCCTCCTCCTCCTCCTCTCATGACGTCAATACCCAGGAATGTGGAAGGACAGACCAGCATCTCTCTCTCTCTCTCTCTCTCTCTCTCTCTCTCTCTCTCTCTCTCTCTCTCTCTCTCTCTCTCTCTCTCTCTCTCTCTCTAACCGGAAGGAAAGGAGAGGAGAGGAGTGTGAAAGAAGACCAGGAGGAGGAGGTGGGGGTCAGTTTCTAGGTTTCTGATTCCCTACCTCCTCCTCCTCCTCCTCCTCCTCCTCCTCCTCCTCCTCCTCCTCCTCCTCCTCCTCCTCTACACCACAAAGTCAAGTGCTATTGTCCACTCTCTCTCTCTCTCTCTCTCTCTCTCTCTCTCTCTCTCTCTCTCTCTCTCTCTCTCTCTTCTTTATCAATTCTAATTTCCTTTCTCCTACTTAACAATATTTTGCTTTTGTGTTCCTTTTGTTTTCCAGTTTGCTTTTGTTCTGTTTTGCTTGTGTTCATTCTTCCCGTCCTTCCTTTTCATAATGACACATTGATTTAATTTTTCTCTTATTATATTTCAACTTTCATAACTTTTTTTACTTTCATATTCTTCGTCTTCTGTTGACTCATGAATCTCCTGAGAGGTAAGAAGAAATGTGACATCTCTCTCTCTCTCTCTCTCTCTCTCTCTCTCTCTCTCTCTCTCTCTCTCTCTCTCTCTCTCTCTCTCTCTAACAACTATTAGAGTATTAGTATTGCTAGATTTGGTACTTTATAATAATTCTGGCCACGAAAACAAGTACACGTCATTAGTTGCTTTTTGTTGTGTTATTCCCAGTTACTCAGCACCAGTGTAAGTGAATTTGAAGTCACTCGGGAACAAAAGAATAAAGGAGGTCGAAA
>NC_087173.1:10790485-10795485 GCF_035594125.1 Scylla paramamosain
TTCCTATTTTCCATTTTGTATCTATTTTTTTTATTTTTATTTTTTTCTTTTTTCTTTCCCTTTTCCTTTTCCGGCAGACGTGGCTATGTGAAGAATTATGAATCCTGACTTCTTCGCTCTTTTCCTTCCTTTGCTTTCCTTTCCAAGCTCCTTTTCTTTCACTCCTTCGTTCTTTTATTCCTTTCACTTCTAAGATTCTTTTTTCACTATTTCTTTATTTTTTTTCCTTTCCTTTCATTCCCCAGTTCCTATTTTAACTCAGCTTTTTCAGTTTTTCTTTATTTTCTTCTTTTCTTTAAGGATTGGGTATGTGAAAGTGGCACGTTCTGACTGTTTCGTTCTTTTCCTTCCTTTCCTTCTCTTTTCCTTTCTTAATTCCAAATTCCCTTTTATCTCTTCCTTTTCTCTTTTCCCGTAAGCCAGAATATATAAGGAGATAGCAAATTTCGACTTTTCCCTTTTTCCATTCTTTCCAGGCAAATTTCCACTTTTCCTTTTTAACACTGTCTAGGCAAATTTCCACTTTTCCCTCTTCTTTTCACAAAATTCTAGTTTTTTTCCCTCACTTCCAGGCAAATTTCCACTCTTTCTCTCTTCCTTCCAGGCAAATTTCGACTTTTTTCCTTTTTTCCATTCTTTCCAGTCAAATTTCCCCTGTTTCCATTCTGTTCAGTTGCGAGCGTGAGAAGGGAGGAGTTACAGGTGGGCGTAAGAGAAAGAGGGAGAGGGAGGAAGAGAGGGGTGGCGCTCCCTTTCCTCCTGAGACACACCTGTTGCATTAGCGTGAAGGGCGGGGCAGGGAGTGGCAGGGGAGGGCAGGGAGAGGCAGGGAGAAGCAGAGGGAGGGGCAGGGAGAGACAGGGAGAAGCAGGAGATGCAGGAGAAATCACGGAAGGGTAGGGAGAAGCAGGGAGAGGCAGAAGGAAGCAGGGAGAAGCAGGAGGGAGCAGGGGAGGCCGGGAGAAGCAGGAGGAAGCAAGGAGAGGGAGAGCGGGTCAGGGAGAGGAAAGGGGAGGTAGGGAGGGAGCAGATGTCGGAGGGGGAGCATTTTTCAACATGTCACCCCGGCCAGTCCACACCGCTGCCTTGTAATGGTGTGTCTCAGGTTGTAGCGAGTGGACGTGTTTACAGCCCAGAGTCTTGTCAGGGTATGCACATGGATGGGGGGGGGTGGGGGTGGGGGTGGGGGGTGGGAGTGGGTGGGTAGATAGGTACTTCGATCATTACACCACTAGTTTTTTTTTCTTTTCTTTCTTTTTTTTTTTTTTTACAGTTCTTGGCCAGTGTTTTGTCTCGTTGATTCTCTCTCTCTCTCTCTCTCTCTCTCTCTCTCTCTCTCTCTCTCTCTCTCTCAGTGAGTGGGAGTGTTTACAGACCTCTAGAAACCTTAGAACCTTTCTTTTTCTCTTTTTTTTCAGTCCATCGTCAGTTTTTTCTCTCTCTCTCTCTCTCTCTCTCTCTCTCTCTCTCTCTCTCTCTCTCTCTCTCTCTCTCTCTCTCTCTCCAAGGACGAGAAATGTTTCGGAGGATATGAGGAGGAAGAGGAAATGACTGAGGAAGACGCCCTGTTCCTCCTCCTCCTCCTCCTCCTCCTCCGTATTTCCAAGGTTATTTTTAAGTTTGGGTCGGTGTGTGTGTGTGTGTGTGTGTGTGTGTATTACCGTTAGTTGGCTAAACTGACTGAGATTTGCAAATATTACCGGTACTGTTCTCGGTAATTGTCTAGAGTCCTTACCGGGCCTTATTACTGGTCTATTCACTTCAATTCTTTTACACATACCTTCACATGCACCTAAAACATCATTTTAAAGTGGGGGACAAATGCCCCCTTCCCTCTAGTCGGTTAGGTTAGGTTAGGTTAGGTTAGGTTAGGTTAAGTTAGGTTAGGTTAGGTTAGGTTAGGTTAGGTTAGGTTTTAGGTGCATGTGAAGGTATGTGTAAAAGAATTGAAGTGAATAGACCAGTAATAAGGCCCGGTAAGGACTCTAGACAATTACCCTAACCTAACCTAACCTAACCTAACCTAACCTAACCGACTAGAGGGAAGGGGGCATTTGTCCCCCACTTTAAAATGATGTTTTAGGTGCATGTGAAGGTATGTGTAAAAGAATTGAAGTGAATAGACCAGTAATAAGGCCCGGTAAGGACTCTAGACAATTACCCTGTTCTCATTTCTCACCTTGCGTTTCTTATTTATTTATGTATTTATTGGAAGTAAGAGGCGAATCTGGCCTAGGGCAATAAAAAGGTGATATTAAAAAAAAAGTTTACTAAAGGTGTCAGGTTATGAAGCTTCGTTGAACACTGAATAAACGAATGAATGAATGAATGAATGAATGAGGCAACTCTTTGAAACGACGACTAATAATACAACTACAACGCTAACACCAGATCATCACATCTAATCAATTACCTGTAATATTCACCTCACGATGATACGAAGCTCGTTAACACTGAATGAACAGGTGGATGGAGGGACGAACGAATCAATGAACGAATGAACGAACGAATGAACGAAAGAACGAACAAATGAACGAAGGAAAGAACCAAATATGTGAAACAGGAGCAAAGAAAGGGTTAACAGTAACACCTCGGCTTCACACCTGTTGCAATAGTATCAAGGTAGAACAATAAATCCAGACTAGAGTGAAAAAAAGTTAAGAAATATCGGAAAAAAAAATAATAATATACACTACCCAACAAGGAGACGCCAAGACAGTAGACAAAAACTTAACCCCAGGGGCGCAAGACAGTACAGACAAACCCCTACACCTACACTAAACTAAACTGAACTAACCTAACTTAAACGTACACTAAACTAATCTAACCCAACTAAGAGACATAGGACAGTACAGACAAACCCCTACACCTACACTAAACTAAACTGAACTAACCTAACTTAAACGTACACTAAACTAACCTAACCCAACTAAGAGACATAGGACAGTACAGACAAACCCCTACACCTACACTAAACTAAACTGAACTAACCTAACTTAAACGTACACTAAACTAACCTAACCCAACTAAGAGACATAGGACAGTACAGACAAACCCCTACACCTACACTAAACTAAACTGTACTAACCTAACTTAAACGTACACTAAACTAACCTAACCCAACTAAGAGACATAGGACAGTACAGACAAACCCCTACACTAAACTAAACTGAACTAACCTAACTTAAACGTACACTAAACTAACCTAACCCAACTAAGGGACATAGGACAGTACAGACAAAAAAGCGAAACTAAAGTAACCTAAGCAAGAGACGCAGGACAATACATAAAAAAGTACACTAAACTAACTTGAACTAACCTAATCTAACCTAACCAGGAAACAGAAAGGACATACAAAAACCTAAACTAACCTAATCTAACACCTAACCTCTCTACCACAACCAACACCTGCCACAGATACTCACAGAGGGAGAGGAGGGCTTTACTCATTGCCATGGCTTCCCTTCAAAACACCCACAGCGTCACCAGACACGAGACACACACACAACCTTCCCCCTCAGAAGCCTAGGACCAACTGACCAGGCTTCACCCAAACACGTGCATATGAACCTGCTCTACTTGCTATTTCCTTGCGAATCTTTATAAACACCACGTGACCCTGAGCCATATTCTGAAACACTTCCGCTGCGCATCTCCACTAACTTAGAAAAGGCCCCAGATGAGGTGACACGTTTTCATAAGGGTGTTTTTTTTCATGGTTCTAGTGACAGACTAATAAGATTTACAGAGTATTACCAGGAGAAACACTCTTGAGAACTCGGCTAATCATCTCTGTGGCCTTGGGAAATAGTCGTGGTGAGAGACAGATGGAAGCGTTTCGAAATACGGGTCTAAGAAAGGCAGCGGATGTTAGTAAAGACAGGTAGGAGGTGAGGTGCTTGTGTCAGTGGGGGGCCTTCTTAAACAGTGTTAGGTTGAGGAATGTCCGATGGAAGGGAGGGTGAGGGAGGGCGAGGGAGTGAGGGAGAGGAAGACCTGAGGGTGAGGAAGATGCTTGGTGAAACATTCCTGCCTCGCTATTTCGGAGGTTTAAAGGTGTTTGTATGTTGTGTGTGTGTGTGTGTGTGTGTGTGTGTGTGTGTGTGTGTGTGTGTTAAGTTGGACAAAAACGAATGTATTTTTTTTGTATTACTTGTGTTTTTGTCAATAAATTACTACTACTACTACTACTACTACTACTACTACTACTACTGTGTGTGTATGTCTGTGTGTGTGTGTGTTAGTGTGAGGTTAGAAACACAACCTGAATGACAGGAAGGAAGAAATGAAGAAAGGAAAAGAGGTTAAAAACGAAAGAAACATAGAAAGAAAGGAAAGTAGGTTTAGGAAACATAAAAAGAAGAAGCTTGAATGACAGGACAGGAGAAGGAAATGAAGAAAGGGACAGATGTTAAGAAAAGAAGGAAAGTAAGGCTTGAAAACATAAAAAAAAGAAGGTTGAATGACAGGAGAAAGAACTGATGCAAGGGAAAGAATTAGAAAGAAAGGAAGAAAAGAAGAGAAGTTAAATGACAAGAGAAAGATGAAGAAAGGAGAAGAAAGAAAGAAAGGAAGATGAACGGCTGAAAACATAAAACTAAAACGTTGCATGACAGGAAAGAAGAAATTAAGGAAGGACAGGAAGGAAGAAAGGAAGATAAAAATAATTTCTCCTTTCCTGTTCCTTCAGTTCACCTTCCATTTTCCTTTATTTTTCCCAGCCAGTAGTAGTAGTACCCGCAGTAGCAGCAGCAACAGCAGTAGCAGTAGTAGTAGTAGTAGAAGTAGTAGTAATAATAGTAGTAGTAGTAGCAGTAATAGTAGTAGTAGAAATACCAGTAGTAGAACTGAGAACATAAGAAAATAAGGGAAGCTGCAAGGAATCATTAGACCTACACATGGCAGTTCCTTTATAAAACACACACACACACACACACACACACACACACACACACACACGCTTGCCACAACTTCCCATACCCACAAACACACCTAACCGT
>NC_087173.1:10797985-10805485 GCF_035594125.1 Scylla paramamosain
AAGAAGTCAAGAAATGAGAGAGAGAGAGAGAGAGAGAGAGAGAGAGAGAGAGAGAGAGAGAGAGAGAGGAAAACGACACTTCGGAACACTGCTCGAGTTCTGAGATTCGCTGCTTCTCTCTTTACGAGACCGAAGTGATAAAGGAGTCGCGTCTCGTTAAAATGACACCCGCTTCGGAGCACCGCTGACTCATGAACCTTCTTTTAGGGTTCATGAGACTTCTTTCAGGGTTCATAAACCTCTCCCAAAGGTCCACCAAGCTCATATTTTGTGGGCAAGTTACTGAGGGTTCGTTAATTTCAAGTAGGCTGTTTCGTTTGGATTGAATCGCTTCATGAGGCTTCATCTGAGGGTCTCCAATGAAGCAATTAGGTTCGGAAATGGTTCACTTCGCTTCAAATGAGATGCCAAACTAGCGTAACTAAGGTGCATTTAATTTTAACTGCGCTCGTTCGTGTGGCTTCGATTGCTTCACGAGGTTTCACTTGACTCTCGAAAAGATTCAGTGAGGTTCTGAAAAAATAAATAAATAACTTCGCAAGAATTACTAACGTTTCACAACACTCGAGAAGGCAGTCACGTGAGCTGATTCATGAAGCCTCACTTGAATCTCCTAAAGGGTTCGAATTAAGTTTACATATGAGACACCAAAGTATCGTATTCTCATCAGCGCGCCTCATAATTTGTCGGTAAACTCCAATATCACTTCCTGAGGTTTGAACAAGACTCCGGGAAGGTTCATCGCGCGGTCCATAATGCTCAAGTGAGACTTTTAAGAGCGTTCATTTACCCCCACACGCGGGAAGTGAGCGTCCGAGTCTATTAGTCAAGTTTTGAGACGGGCTAATGGTGCGTTCAGTGAACCTTCGACACGCTGGACGGTGAAAATGAAGCAGAAAACGCAACATTCGAAAAATGAGGCTTCGGGACGATATATTATGAGACTGAAGCATAAACAAGATCTCGAAGAGTTTCATAAGGCTTCGAAGGGCAACATGACTAGACAGAAAAGCTTGGAAACACAATATTATGAAACTGAAACAAATCGAAGCTCCGGAGAGTTACATGAGACTTCGAAACACGACATCATGATTTAGAATTACCTAGAAACGCAATATTGTGAAACAAACACAAATATAGCTGCGAAAAGTTTCATGAGGCTTCGAGAAGTTAAATTACGAGACAGAAGCACAATGCAAAGCTTCGAAACACTATACAAGTCTTCCAGTCAAAATGCATTATTATAACCAAATAAACTACAGCACAAACAAAACACCTAAAAAATGCTTCACGATACCTCAAAAGAAGCTTCGAAACACTCAATATCACGGGACAAAACGCAACGGTCTGGAGGTTAGCGCGCCAGATACGTAACCAGGAGGCCTTGGTTTCGATTCCCGGGGCAGGTCAGGGATCTTTGAGCGGACTTCTTTGTAGTGTAGCCCCTGTTCATCTGGCAGTGACAAGGTACCTGGTGTAAATCAGGGGCTGTGACCCGCTGCTTACAGGGAGGAAAGAAACTCCTGGAAAAAATATCACGGTCGGTCTGGTCATCCCGGGGTCTTCCAGGTTGTCAGCGCCAAGTGGAAGCCAAAGTAACATAATGATGAAACTTCCTTGATATTAATGCATGAAGATTTTTAGCCAGTAATGCCGCCATGTACTTGAAATAAACCCCAAATCACTATTATTATTATCATTATTATTATTATTATCATTATTATAACAACCAAACGCCAACTGACCCCCACAAACGAAGCACGAGCCGTTTCATGTGGCTTCGGAGCTTGGAGTCAGACCATCAAGCAGTGTAACCTCATAAGACTCACTCGACGCGATCAAAGGGACTCGACAGGCGACAAACCAGCCAATCAGACACTCGAGGCCTCTGATTGGTGCTCCCCCGGCCTACTGATGCGGTGATTGGCTAACTGGAGAGGAGAGAGGGAATGGGAGAGGGACAGGTGAAGGTGACAGAGGAGGGGATGAAAGTCAAATGGATAGTGAGAGAGAGAGAGAGAGAGAGAGAGAGAGAGAGAGAGAGAGAGAGAGAGAGAGAGAGAGAGAACGTCTTAAAGGTGTCGTGTTAAAGTGACTATTTGGCAAAATTTACTTCCCAAATATTATTCTGACACCACCACCACCACCACCACCACCACCACAAACACCACCAGTACTACTACTACTACTACTACTACTACTACTACTACTACTACTACTTGATGCGCTTCCAAATAGACAAAAAAAAAAAATGAGGCGTAATAATAATGATGACGATGATGATGGTGATAATGACGCAAGAAATAATAATAATAATAATAATAATAATAATAATAATAATAATAATAATAATAATAATAATAATAATAATGACTCTCTCTCTCTCTCTCTCTCTCTCTCTCTCTCTCTCTCTCTCTCTCTCTCTCTCTCTCTCTCTCTCTCTCTCTCTATGACTATTATTCACTTCAATCCAGACATTAGTAAACTATTATTGTTCGGCCCGCGATATCCATTGAGAGAGAGAGAGAGAGAGAGAGAGAGAGAGAGAGAGAGAGAGAGAGAGAGAGAGAGAGAGAGAGAGAGAGAGAGAGAGAGAGAGAGAGAGAGAGTGTCAATGATTAATGAAGCACAGAGTTTCCTCTCATCGCTCAGGTGACAACAAGAGGAGGAGGAGGAGGAGGAGGAGGAGGAGGAGGAGGAGGAGGAGGAGGAGGAGGAGGAGGAGGAGGAGGAGGTGGAGGAGGAGGAGGAGGAAGAGGGAAGCAAGGAAAGTAGAAGGGAAGATTGGAGGAAGCAAGATGATATAAGTAAAGAGAAAAAGAGGAGGAGAGAAGGAGGAAAAAAGGGTAAGAAGAAAAGAAGAAAGAAAGAAAGAAAGAAAGGAGATAAGGAAGAAAGGAAGGAGAGAGGAAAGGGAGGAGGTAAGATAAAAAAAAAGAGGAAGGAAATAAAAGATGAATGGTTGAATGTGAAGGAAGGAAAAATTAATGAATAAGGAAAGGAAGGAAGGAATGAATGAATGAAGGAAGGAAGGAAGGAAGGAAGGAAGGAAGGAAGGAAGGAAGGAAGTAAGGAAGGAAGGAGAAGCAAACGACAATAAAGGAGCGAAAAGATGGAAAATCAACAAAAAAAGAAAGAGGAATAGGGAAGAACTGAGAGAGAGAGAGAGAGAGAGAGAGAGAGAGAGAGAGAGAGAGAGAGAGAGAGAGAGAGAGAGAGAGAGAGGATGAGAAGGAAGATAACGAGGAGAGAAAGAGGGTAGGAACGAAAGTATTGGAGAAGTAAGATATGGAAAAATATGGGAAAATTTTGATTATGATGATGGTCGTGGTTGTTGTTGTTGTTGTTGCTGTTGTTGTTGCGGTGGTGGTGGTGGTGGTGGTGGTGGTGACGGTCGACCAAACCTTTCCAATATTGTCAGAAAAATATATTTGAGAAGCAACATGTTATTACAAGTAACACACACACACACACACACACACACACACACACACACTCTCTCTCTCTCTCTCCCACCACGGAACCAAACCCTACCCTCTGATTGGTTATTGGTTCATGACGTCACACAATATTTACACTAGGACGCGTGGGGATTGGTTGGCTGGCGGAGGCTCGCGCGCTAGCCGGGGATGCCTGCCTCTCGCAGTTGTAGTGGTGGGGGAGATGCACGCAGCGAGTCTTGCATGTGTTTGCCTCCCCGTGTTGACAGCGGGTGGCGTAAGAGATGACATGGGAGCTCGTGAGGACACCTTTGATGGGGTACGAGACCAGGCAGAGGCTTACTAAGAGGTGGAGAGTACTTTTTTTTATTTTATTTTTACTTATTATTATTATTATTTATTTATTTATTTTTTTTGAGGGGTATAGTCTATATTCGTGTTGTTTTTGTTATTGCCTCGCTTCCTTTTGTTTATTTAAGGGACACATGGGAAAACAAATACTTCTTCCTTTTCTTCTTCTTTTTCCTTCTTTTCATTTCTTCGTCTGGTTGTTGTTGTTGTTGTTGTTGTTGTTGTTGTCGTTGTTGTTGTTGTTACTTTTCCTTTTGCTACTTTCCATTTCTCCTTTTCTCTTTCTTCTTCTTCTCTTCCTTTTTTCCCTTCTTTCCATCTCTTCTTTTTTTTCTTTTCTTTACAATGTTTTTTTTTTACTTTCTCGTGTTTTGTCTTTTCTTTTCTGTCTGCTGTTCTGTTTTCTTATTTTTTTTCATTACTTTCTTTTTTAGTAAATAGTTATGTTCTTAACTTCTTACCTCCTTTTTTTTCGTTTTTGCATGTTGTTTTTTGTTTTCTTCTTCTTTTCCTTCCTTTTTCATGTCATTTTCCCTTTTTTCCCTTTTCATCTTTATCTTAATATTATTTTTTTCCTTCTTTTCCTTTTTAATCATATTTTTTCTTATTTCCTCCTTATCTTTTTCCCTTTTTTCCTTCTTTTACTACCATTTTAATATTGTTTTTCTTTCTTATTCTTTTCCTTCCTTTTAATGTTATTTTTCTTCATTTTCTCTGCTTCCTTTTTAACATTATTTTTTTCTTTGCAATTATGTCTTGTTTTGTTTATTAATGTATTCCTTTTCTCTTCTTTGCTTTTTAATGGCCATGTTTTAGTTCCTTTGCTTTTTTTCCTTTCCTTCTCATTTTTTTTTATATTTTTTCATGTAATTATCCATCGTCTCTATAATCCTCTCCGTTCTTTTATTCTTTTTAATTAGTGATTATGTTTCATCTTATAATTGTCATCCCTTTCCCTTCTTTTCCCTTCTTCCTTTTTATCGTTTTTATCTCTAATTATTAATGTATCGTATTTCTTGTTTATTATATTCTCCCCTTTTTTTATTCTTTATTTTCTATTCTTTTTTTTTTTATTTTTGTGACCATAGTTTTCATTTCTTATCTTTCTCTCTTTTTTTTATTTGTCATTATGTATCGTCTTGTTTGTTATTTTCTCACACTTATGTTATTCCTTTTCATTTGGTAATTAGGTCTGTTATTCCTCATCCTTTATGTGAGAAAAGCACGAACGAAGGAGGGAAGGAAGGAAGGAGGGAAGAGTAGAGAGGAATGAGAAAATAACTGAAAGAGGACAAAGAAAGCAGGAAAGAAGAAAAAAAGATATGAATGAAGAAAGAATTGGAGGAGGAGGAAGGTAGGAAGGAAGGAAGTGCAGACAGGAATGCAGCAAGAACTAAAAGATGAAAAAAAAGAAAGGAAGGAAGGAAGAGGAGACTAAAATGAAGAAATAATTGAAAGGAGGTGAATAAGGCAAGAATGTGTAAAATAGGGAAGGAAGGAAGGAGGTGGGAAGGAAGGGGGAAGGCAAAAGGATGTTACAAAGTATTGCAGTACATTACACGTTCAATACGCGCTCAGTTCAGTCCTCAGGTAACATTATATTAAACTCACCTGGGAAAAAAAAAATAAAAAAATGAAAAAAAATAATAATGATAACGATCTTGTAATTTCACCTGTCATTATTATTATTATTATTATTATTATTATTATTATTATTATTATTATTATTATTATTATTAATGAAAGGTCAAAACGAACAGAGAGCGGGAAAAGCATAGGAGGGAAAAGGAAGTGAAGGAAAGAAAAGGAAGGACAGAGAAGATTGAAGATTGTGAAGGAGGTGAAAAAGGAGAGAAAGGAAAAAAAGAATGGGAGAGAGAGAGAGAGAGAGAGAGAGAGAGAGAGAGAGAGAGAGAGAGAGAGAGAGAGAGAGAGAGAGAGAGAGAGAGAGAGAGAGAGAGAGAGAGACGGAATGAGGAACGAAGGAAGAAAGGGAAGGAGGGAGGGTAAGGAGGGAGGGAGAGAAAGAGGGAAAAGAGAAAAGATAAACGGAAGGCAAAGGTGATGTTTAATGTAGTGTGAAACATTGACACACACACACACACACACACACACACACACACACACACACACACACACACACACACACACACACACACACACACACACAGGCGGTAAAAAAAAAATGTAACGCAGCACAATTTAAAATCCTTTTCCTGGTTCTAATTTGACCTCATAAAAAAAAATTAACTTCATGAAAAATATTAATTAACTGGGGTGACACTACCGCCAGACCCACTGATCATTATTATTATTATTATTATTATTATTATTATTATTATTATTATTATATTAATATTATCATTATTTTGTTGTTGTTGTTCTTGTTGTTAAGGTAGTTGCTATGGTTGTTGTTTCTGTTGTTGTTGTTATGGTTGTTGTTGTTGTTGCTGTTGTTGTTGTTGTTGCTGCTGTTGTTGGTGGTGTTATTGTTGCTATGGTCGCTGCTATGGTTGTTATTTTTGTTTTTGTTTTTGTTACGTTATTTTGTTGTTTTTGCTATTGCCACTACTACTACTACTACTACTACTACTACTACTACTACTACTACTACTACTACTACTAAACAATGAGTTATCTTCACTAAATATGGTGGAGTCAAAATCTTTTCGCGTCATCAACTTCTCTCCTTTAACTCTCTTTAACCTCTCTCTGAACGAGGCTGTGTCGCATCTCTTACTCTTCACCATGCTCTGAAACACTCCCGCGCCGCACCTCCAATACTTCCAAAAGACTATAGTTGAAGTGACACAGGTTTTCAAGGCTGCTTTTATGGTTCTAGTGACATAACAACAAGATTTCTACAGCATTAACAGGACACTCTTGAGAACCTGGGTAAGTATCTGTGTGGCCTTGGAAAATAGTCGTGGTGAGAAAGCAAAACGTTTCTGAACACAGGGGTATCTCCTGCCATTACTTCCAAGGTTACTGCTTCTCTCAACTTGCTAACTGCACTGCTATCCTTTCTTTGTTTTATATTATTTCGTTGTTGTTCTTAATGTTCATCTTTAAGACTTTGCTCTAAAACGCCATTCTGTTCGCTACAGGAAGGCTAACTAGTATGCTTCTTGATAAATATCCACGTACGAGTATAAAAATAAATAAATAGTAAGTTATTAAATATATAAATAAACAGATAGGGTACCCAGTTTGAAAATGGTCTATTCACTTTTCAGGGAGTGGTAATTAGCCGGGTTTTTTCTCCTTTTTTCTTTTTACTTTTTTTTTTTTTTCATCCTTTGTATCCTTCGGTCTGTGGTCACCCTCCCTGACACGTTGCAGACAAAAAGGGAAGAGGGAGAGAAAAGTAAAAAAGAAAAAAAAGTTCTCTCTACACACCTTCCTATCTTCTCTATTCGTCCAACTCATTCTAGCCACATCCTCATTTTTCTCCTCCATTTTTCTTACTTATTAGCTCAGTCTAAACACACCCTCTCATTCTTCACACGCCCTTCAGTCTACACATCCTTCCAGTCTACACATCCCTCCAGTCTGCACACATTCTTTTAGTCTAAACACATCTTTCCAGTCTAAACCTCCTTCCAGTCCACACACGCCCAGTCAACACACACACACGGCCAGTCTACACACACACAACTTTCCAATCTACACACACACATCCTTCATCTTCCCTCCATCCTCATCTTTC
>NC_087173.1:10815485-10825485 GCF_035594125.1 Scylla paramamosain
GGTAATAATAACAATAATAATTATTTCAGTAGGGGTTTAAGCAGTGATGGTAGTGCTAGTAGTAGTAGTGGTGGAAGCAGAGTAGCAATTGAGTGTAGTAGTAGTAGTAGTGGTAGTGGCAGCAGCAGTATTAGTTGAAGTAGTAAAAGTTTTCGCAATAATAGAAACAAAAAAAACAAAAAAATAGCAATAGTAGGAACAGTAGTAGTCGTAGTAGTAGAAATAACACCAGCAGCAGTAGTAACAGCAGCAGAAGCAGTAGTAGTAGTAGTAGTAGTAGCAGCAGCAGTACTAGCAGCAGCAGTAGCAGCAGCAATAGTAGCAGCCGAGGCATTGTTATCAGATTTCCGGCAATCGATACAGCCCCCACGACGTAATATTCCTCTTATTATACAAAATCCTTCTCTTTCTCCGTTTTCTTGTAATAACCTTCCCCCTTCCCCTATTCCTTTTCCCTGACGCGGCAGTCCTAAACTTTCCCTCTTTCCCTGAGCATTTTTCCCTAAATACTAAACTTTCTTCCCTGTATCTCCCTAATTTTAGTATCCTCCTCCTCCTCCTCTTCTTGTTTCATCCTCCTCTTCCTCTTTCTCCTCGTTAATTTATCAATGTCTTCCTGTAACAAATCATTCTTCTCTCTCTCTCTCTCTCTGTGTCTCTCTCTCTCTTCATCACCTCCTCCCCATTCTCTAACATCATTATCCCTTCCCATTTCCTTCTTATCACCTCATCACATGTTTCCATCTCATGCAACCCCATTAGTCCCTTGCTTCCCTTCACTGCCCCATCACCATAACCCTTAAACCCCAAAGTCTCATTTCCAGGGCCGTAAAATTCCCTTCACTCGCTCCATGTCCTCGTCTTTGCCCCATCCGTCCCTATCATATGTTGGTATTTGGGCATTTTTTTTTCCTTTTTTGTTTTTGTTTAGTTTGGTTTAGTTTATTTTTGCGCTTTTTTGTCTCTTTTCGTCATAATTCAGCCCTATTCATATTTAGTTTAGTCAAATCTATATTTATTTGTCTAACTTAACCTAGCACACACACACACACACACACACACACACACACACACACACACACACACACACACACACACACACACAGCCTAACCTAACTTATCCTAACATAAACAAACCTAACGTAATTTAACCAAACCTAACTTATCACCTACCACACATCATCCACACACCCCAATCCACCTGTGAAGTTATCCATACCCACACACGCACCCTACCCATGCCCAAACACATCTTAATCTCAGCTACACACGCTCATCCATGACAGTCCCATCAAGTCTCATCCAGCCCCATCAAAGTAAAGTTCTTATTGGTGTCAGTCCCGGCAGTAGAACTCTCTCTCTGTCTCTCTCTCTCTCTCTCTCTGGTCCTTGTTCTGAAACGCTCTGCTCTCTCAACACGACTATTTTCCGTGGCCAGATTCTCACTAGTGTTTCCGCTTCATAACGTAGAAGTCTTGTTAATGTGTCACTGGAACCATAAAACGCCCTTAGAAGCCTTTGAAAGTAGTGGAGGTGCTGGCAGAAATGTTGATATGGTGCTCTCTCTCTCTCTCTCTCTCTCTCTCTCTCTCTTGAAAGAAACATTGATGTGGGTGGGAGGCGCCGGCTGGGAGTGAGTGACGCTACCCTGACGTTATTATCAGTTTCACCTCCTTCTACGCTTCACACCCTCTCCCCTATTCCCTACCCCACGCCCCTGCTGCCTTCCTCCTACTCCGCGTCTCAGCCACTTCTATCAGTCTCTCTCTACTTCTCTCTCATAGCTTCTCTCCTTCAGACATTCTCCTCCCTACAGTCATCCTGCCATAGTTTCTCTCAATATCCGTCCAATAACTAACCCCGTTCCTAACCTCGAACTAGAAAAAAAACAAGAGAAAATAGTCTTTTCCCGAATTAGAAATGGAATGAACAATCCTATTTTTTTATTCGAATCCCCTGTCAAAAAAAAAGGAAAAAAAGGGGAAAAAATGTTCTCTCCTAGAAATAAGAAAAAGAGAAAAGAGTAATTTCTGAAAATCACCTAAAGGAAAAAGTAAAGCCACCACACACACACACACACACACACACACACACACACACACACACAGGATTTGGACTGTAGCCATAATGTCGCGTTTTGACGAGAGGAGATGCTGTGGGGCGGCCCTCTATCCCTATCTAGCCTCGTCTTGACGCGTTGAGGAAATTGTTTTGAGGTGGTGGTGGGGGTGGTGGTGGTGGTAGTGGTGAGTGATGGTGGTGGTGGTGGTAGTAGTGATGGATGTTAGTAATGGTGGTGGATATTGATGGCAACGTTAAGTGGTGGTGGTGGTGGTGGTGGTGGTGAATGGTGGTGACTCATGGGACGTGTTGAGTGGTGAGTGTTATTTCTTTTCTTTTATTTATTTATTTATTTATCTATTTTTTTTTTTTTGGGGGGAAGAAGAAGAAGAAACACGAGATGATACACAACGTCTGGGTTTCGTGGTAAGGGATGGCAAACACAGCAATAAATAAATAAAAAAAATGACCAACCATATAAATGAATAAATTTGTGATGTTTAAAAAAAATGAAGGTAAAACACACAAAATAACGAAAAGAATACGAGATAATACAAGATGCCCCGTGTTTCAGTGGCGCGGGGAACCAAACACAGCAACAGTAACTAACGAACGAACGAACTTACTACCTAACAAACTAACCAACCAACCAACCAACAAACAAACAAACAAACAAACAAACAAACTAAAAAAAATAAATAAATAAATAGGTAGACCAACAAACCAATCAACAAACAAACAAACAAACAAACTAACTAACTAACTAACTAACTAACCAACAAAAAAAAATGAATAGGTAAATATAAAAAAAAATGGTGATAAAATACATAAATGAACGTGGACACAAGAACAGCCTCATCGCACGCCTTGTTATGGTTGGTCATTTCCTTGTCGTTGTTATCACGTTCCCCTCACAAACAAGACGTCATCAGTCCTGCCCGGGAACTAAAAGAAGAGGAAAAAAAAAAAAAAAATCTGTCGTTCTCGTAATTAAAAAACAAGGTAAGTTTTTCGTAATATAAAAAAGAAAGGAAAAAAGTAGTAGAAAAGAAAAAAATAGAAAAAGAAAAAGAAAAGAAAAAGGAAGGGAAGAGAGAGAAGTTTCAGTTCTTCTCGTAATGAACAAGAAAACAAGTTCGTACTATAAAAAAAAGAAAGAAAAGAAAAAAAAATACAAGAAAAAGAAGGAAAAGAACAGAGAAAAAGATAAGAAAGGAAAGGAATGAGGGAAAGTCTCAGCCCTTCTCGTCATTAACAACACAGGAAGTTCTTCTTCCTAGTATAAAAAAGGAAAAAGAAAAGAAAAACACAGATGAAAAGAGAAAGAAAAAAAGAAAAGAAAATGATTGGTTCCTTTTCATCATACAACATTTCAGACTGGCATGATTTCAAAACAAGAATACAACATTTGAGCGCAATAACAACAGGAAGAAAGAGGTCAGTTATAAGAAAAAAAAAAAAAAAAAAAAAAAGGAAAAAAAGGCAAGGAAAGAAAATAGTTAGGAGTTTTAGGTCTCACAGAGGTTTCATTTCAAAACAAGAATACAACAGGTCAATAGTTAATGCCAATGGTAAGAAAATAGTCAGTTATTTCACATGATGAACAGGAAAACAAAGCAAATTCCTTTTAATTTTGTTTTCTTCCTCGCAAAACAGAGAAACCATTCTGTGCCTTCAGTTTTATTTCCTCCTTCGCACAACAGACAAATAATTTCCTGCCTCCAGTCTTATTTTTCCTCGTAAAATAATCAACCAACTTATCGCCTGTGGTTTTATTTTCTTCTTTTCTTCCTTGCAAAAAAAAAAAAAAAACAAACAAAAAAAAACAGACCATTTAATGTGACCACTTTTATTGTCTCCATCGTTAAATAGTAAAATAATTTAGAGCCTGTAGTTTTATTTCCCTATTTTTCTCCTTGTCAAACCGCGAGAACCAATGTGTCTAGTTTCATTTTCTCCCTCGTTAAATAATCAAGTAATTTAATACATGTAGTTCTATGTTTTTTTTTTTATTTTTCTTCTCGCCAAATCACCAAAAGTATTTAATGGGTTTAGTTTTTTTCTTCTTCTCCTTAAAGTAATCAAATAATTTAATACCTGTAGTTTTATGTTCTTACTTTCCTCCTCGTCAAATCACTAAAACCATTCGTTGCGTCCTGTTCTATTTTGCTCCTTCGTCAAATAATCTAATAATCTCATTCCTGTAGCTCTTTGTTCTTATTTTCCTCATTGTAAGAATTAATAGAACCATTTCAAGTGTTACGTCTTATTTTCCTTCCTCCTGAAATCACCAAACCTGTAATTTTATTTGCTTATTTTCTTCCTTGCAGAAAAAAAAAAAGGTGTTCAGTTCTATTTCTCCCCTCTTAAAATCATCAGGCCGTTTAACACTTTTAGTACTCTATATTTACCCAGTCGCAGAATGCCAAATCAGTGAACGCCTCAGGTGGCTGTGTCCTTCCCCTGGTGAGGCGGCCACGTGCAAGGCTCCAGCACTTCAAAGGACCGTATTCTGAAACACTTCAGCCTGTACCTCCACCACTTTCAAAACCCTCTAACTGAAGTGGCATGGGTTTTTAATGGTGTGTTTTATGGTTCTATTGGCACATTATTAAGACTTGTCCATTATTAACAGCAGAAACACTTTTGAGAACCCAGCCAATCATCTCTTTGGCCTTGAAGAAACAGTCGTGGTGAAAGAGCAAAGCGTTTTAAAATACGGACCAAAGCATTGACGCCGCAAGCGGGAGGGAAAAAGGCCGGTTCTACGGTTCTGGTTCATTACAAGAGCAGGCAGGCGGACTGACTAACTGCTCCTTAATACTCGCCAATGAAAGGGCGCACCTGAACCAGCGCCACCTAAGCACCATCACCTGACAAACAAGAGTCACACACGCTAACGAGACAACACACGCAGCGCCACTAAAGCACCTGCCACCACTTAGCTAGACGTCAGGCTCCTGCAGAAGGGGGGTAAGTTGGAGATCTTCTGGTATTGTTAAAGGGAAAAAAGGTAAGATAGAAAGGTGGTAGTGTTTGGGAAGCGTGTTCAGGCATTGTTGAAGGGAGGAAAGGTAAGGCAGTGTTGATTAGGTTTGGAAGGGTTAAAAAAAAAAAGGGTTTAGTCATTATTCTTTAGAGCGTCATACTCCTGCAGAAGGCGTGAGGTCTGGGAATCTTTTGGGAGGATATGTAGTGCGGAAAGTTGATTATGAATGGGAGAGTTGAAAAAAAGGTTTGGTTATCACTGTTTGGATATCAGTTATTACCGGAACAGACTCCTGCAGAAGGCGTGGGGGTTTTGGGGTCCTTTAGTACTGTGTAAGTGTTCAAGAGGGAAGGAAGGTAGGACGGAAAGTTGGTTAGGTTTTGAAAGGTTAAAAAGGGAAGGGTATCACTGTTTGGGTATCAATTATCAGGTCATCACACTCCAGAAGGGAAATATAGGTACCGTTTAAGAGTTCAAGAGGGAGGAAGGAAAAGGCAGATTTAAGTTTGGAAGGGTAAAAAAAGAAGAAAAAAGTTATCGCAAAAGGCTCCAGAAGAAGGAATGGAATTTAAGGATCTTTGGGTACTGTTTAAGAGCTAAAGAGGGAGGAAGGGTAAGGCAGCATAAGGAAATGGGTTTGGAAGAGTTAAAAAAAGGTTTGGTTATCAGCTTTTCGGCCCTCACACTCCTGCAGAAGGAAGGTAGAAGAGCAGGGAAGGGGAGAAGAGGTATGAAGTAAAAGAGAGAGAAGGAAGGAAGGTTAAGGAGAGAAGGATAAGAAAGGCTACTGAGAGGAAAGGGACTTAAGGATTTTATTCGCATTGTTTAAGGGAGGAAAAGAGAGGGAAGGAAAGCCAGGAAGTTGATTAGCTTTGGAAGGGTTTAAAAACGTTTGGTTATCACTTCACATCCCTGCGGAAGGAAAGAAGGAAACTAAGGAAAGGAACAAATGGAGAATGAAAGGGTAAAGGAAGAATAAGAAATGCAAGCAAAGGAAAGAAAATTATGGATGTTTAGGTACTCTTGAAGGCAGGAAAGGTGAGACAAGGTGCTGATTGTGTTTGAAAGGGTTAAGTGGGGTTTGGAATCAGGCATTAGGACGTCACACTCTTGCAGAAGACGAGGAACAAGAAAACAAACAGTGTCCTTGACAAAAAAAAGGAAAAAAAGTGTTCTTTCACTAGAAAAAAAAAACGAAATAAAAAAAACTAGTTCTTTCTCAAAATAGAAAGGGAATGAACAATCTTTTCTCGAAGCAAAAAAAAAAAAAAAAGCCTTTTCTAGAAGCAAAAATGGAAAAAACAATTTCTCAAAAGTCCCCCAAACACACACACACAAAATAAACTATCAGAATAAGTAAAGTTATAACTACTACTACTACTACTACTACTACTACTACTACTACTACTACTACTACTACTACTACTACTACTACTACTACTGCTGCTGATGCTGCTGCTGCTGCTGCTGCTGGTACTACTATTACTATCTGACCAGCAGCGCTCAATAAAGGTGTGTTTCTTATAACAAAAAAAAAAAAGTTTATTTTTGCTTATGTACACGCTCGCTCTCTCTCTCTCTCTCTCTCTCTCTCTCTCTCTCTCTCTCTCTCTCTCTCTCTCTCTCTCAATCTGCAGCTCATCCCTTCTTTCACTATTATTCTTCCTAATCCTCTTTATCTCATCCTCCCCTTTCCTTCCTCTCTCTCCGCTCTCCTCCAACGTCCCCCCCCGCCTCTCTCTCTCTCTCTCTCTCTCTCTCTCTCTCTCTCTCTCTCTCTCTCTCTCTCTCTCTCTCAACTACATTCTGAGCCAATAAATTAAGATCGAGACATATTTCTTGATTATTAAAGATAACCCGCTGAAAGAGAGAGAGAGAGAGAGAGAGAGAGAGAGAGAGAGAGAGAGAGAGAGAGAGAGAGAGAGAGAGAGAGAGGGAGAGGGAGAGAGAGAGAGAGAGAGAGAGTAGGGATGGAGCGACAGGAAATGTTGAGGAAGGAAGGAGAAAGGAATATGAGCGGAGGAGGAGGAGGAGGAGGAGGAGGAGGAGGAGGAGGAGGAGGAGGAGGAGGAGGAGGAGGAGGAGGAGGAGGAGGCTAGATAAGGACAGGGAAGGGACGGAAGGGCGTGGCAGAAGAAAGGAGCGAGAGAGAGAGAGAGAGAGAGAGAGAGAGAGAGAGAGAGAGAGAGAGAGAGAGAGAGAGAGAGAGAGAGAGAGAGAGAGAGAGAGAGAGAGAGAGAGTATGAACGAGTCTCCAGTCCCTCCATTCCTCGCTTCCACCCCTCTCTCTCTCTCTCTCTCTCTCTCTCTCTCTCTCTCTCTCTCTCTCTCTCTCTCTCTCTCTCTCTCTCTCTCTATTGGTATCCTCAATATGGATGATGCACGTTCTGGTCCACATAATATTACCTACCGGTGGATGAATGTGTGTGTGTGTGTGTGTGTGTGTGTGTGTGTGTGTGTGTGTGTGTGTGTGTGTGTGTGTGTGTGTGTGTGTGTGTGTGTGTGTGTGTGTGTGAGAGAGAGAAAGAAAGGATGGTCTAGGAAGGAGGGTAAGAGAGGAGGAGGTAGGATGGTTGAGAGGGCTAGCTGGGAGGGAGAGATGAGAAGGAATGTCTACGAAGGAAGGAAGGAAGGAAGGAAGGAAGGAAGGAAGGAAGGAAGGAAGGAAGGAAGGAGAGATGGGTGAAGGAATGTTGGAAAAGAAAGTAGGATTAGTGAAGGAAGGAGAAGGAAAGGTAGTGAAAGAACATAAGGAGAAGGATGTTAGTGAAGGAGAAGGGTTTTAGTGAAGGAAGGAGAAGGAAAGATTATGAGGGAATATTACGATAAGTACGAAAAGGAAGGAAAGTTTTGGAGAAGGAGAAAGAGAGAGAGAGAAGGAAGGATAAGAAGTATTAGTAAAGGAAGAAAATTTAGAGAAGGAAAGTTTAGGAAGGAAAAAAAAAGAAGGAAGGTAAGATTGTATGGTAGAACAGGTATGAAGGAAGATGAAGGAAGCTTAGGAAAGGAAGGATAGGTTTTGGGCGAAGGAAAGGAAGATGGAAAAGAATTGAGAAGGAAAAACAGGAGAGAGAGAGAGAGAGAGAGAGAGAGAGGGAAGGAATGGAAAAAAAAGCAAGGAATGAGTAAAAAATGATGGAAAAAATAATAGGTTAAGAAAGGGAAATGAGAATGAGAAGTGAAAAGAAGAGAAGAGAAAGGGAAAGAAGTAAAATAAAGAGATGAGAGAAAAGAAGGCAAGAGAAGAGAAGAAGAGAAAGGAAAGAAAAGGAAGGGATGAGAGGGAGAGAAGGGAAGGCAAATGAAGGAAAAGGGGAAAAGAGAAGAGGAAAAGAGAGAAAAAAGTAAGAAAAAGAAAATGAAAAGAAAACAATTAAGAAGCATGAGAGAAAAATAAGATGAATGAAAAATAAACAGGGAAAGAGGAAAACAAACAAAAAGAAAACCAGAAACAGGACAATATACAACAAAAATAAAGAAAAATAGAAAAGAGAAGGAAAGAATCAGCAAGGAGGAGGAGGAGGAGGAGGAGGAGGAGGAGGAGGAGGAGGAGGAGGAGGAGGAGGAGGAGGAGGAGGAAGATTGACGTAGAGGAATACTATGGATGTTTCAGAAATGTGTCTTAGGAAAGCAGGACATGATTTGGTGGTGGCGGTGGTGGTGGTGGTGGTGGTGGTGATGGTGGTGGTGGTGGTGGTAACTTACTAGTATCAGAAACGCAGCATTAGTAGTGGTGGTGGTAGTGGTGGCAGTAGGAGTAGAAATTGTGGTAGTAGTAGCAGTGGTGGTGGTTGTAGTAGTAGTAGTAGTAGTAGTAGTAGTAGTAGTAGTAGTAGTAGTAGTAGTAGTAAATAAATAATAACAACAACAACAACAACAACAACAACAACAACAACAACAACTCCACACAACACTACCACACTCCACCCCCACCCTACCCTTACCCACAAACCCAGAGAACGCTCCACACCACACACCACACACCACACACCACACCATCGTCACACACACCACAAACCACCACAACAACAGCACAACACACCCTTTCCACCTCACCACCCATCCGTCAACACCTGTGGGCCGCAATTAACACCTCGCTAATTGGCAGGTGTTTTGAACGTCAGGTAACACAGGTAGCTGGAGGAGGAGGAGGAGGAGGAGGAGGAGGAGGAGGAGGAGGAGGAGGAGGAGGGGGAGGGAGTTACCTTACTTGTTCTATCATCAACGCCTTTCCTTCTATCTGTTTAAATGACGTAGGAAGAGGAGGAGGAATACAAAGGAAGTTCAAACACCAGCAGATCCTGATGACCTTACAATGCTGTTAGGATGATTACAAGAAATATAAGGAAGAAAAAGAAGGAGAGAGAGAGAGAGAGAGAGAGAGAGAGAGAGAGAGAGAGAGAGAGAGAGAGAGAGAGAGAGAGAGAGAGAGAGAGAGAGAGAGAGAGAGAGAGAGAGAGAAAGCAGCATAGTCCAGTCCGTGTATTAATGATAATTTGAAGGGTGCTAATTCTAAATTTTGACAACCACACATCTCTCAGGAACGTCTCAGTTTTATGTAATGGCCTCGTTCACTTTTTTTTGCCAGAAATATGTAAATATGATTAGAAACATTGTAATTTATTCTCTTTTTCACAAGAAACTGATCCAATATACATTGAATTTCAAATATCTTAGCCTGATTAACACTAAGATATAAACCCAATATGAATTTGTGTCCTTATTAGTATTTTCTTTGCCGCTTATGTTACACTTGGTTGGGCTCCATTCACCTGTGTACTGTGTCTCCATTCTCTCTGTGTCCTGATGAAACCTTTCTCCATGTCCATCGCTGACAGCTCCTGCATTCCCCGGGAAAAGGGAAAGATGCAAATGCAGAAAATGTAGTTTGAGTGAAGTGTTACAACCTAGATGTTGGTAGTTTTTGATAAGTTCATCACTTAAAACATT
>NC_087173.1:10832985-10840485 GCF_035594125.1 Scylla paramamosain
GAGGAGGAGGAGGAGGAGGAGGAGGAGGAGGAGGAGGAGGAGGAGGAGGAGGAGGAGGAGGAGAGGAGGTAGAAATCACGGCAAACACAGAAATCAGAGTGCAAGAGAGAGAGAGAGAGAGAGAGAGAGAGAGAGAGAGAGAGAGAGAGAGAGAGAGAGAGAGAGAGAGAGAGAGAGAGAGAGAGAGAGAGAGAGAGAGAGAGAGAGAGAGAGAGAGAGAGAGAGTATAATAAAATCGAGTCAGTTCGAAATACAGCGAATGAAGAAAGACGAAATAGAAATAAAAGACTAAAGAGACCGGTAAAAAAAAAAAAAAAAAGGCGAAACAGAAAACGGGACCAAAGTAAAAGATGACGAAAAAAAAAAAAAAAAAAACAGACCAAATAAAAAAAGACCAGAACCAAAAAAAGAAAAAAATAGATAAATAAATAAAAAAAAGATAAAAGAAAATAGACCAGTTAAAAAAAAAGACTTAATAAAAGAGACCAAAACCAAAAAGACTAAATAAAAAAAAAAAGTATCGAAACAAAAATAAGAGTAACACAAATAAATAATAAATAAAAATATTAAAACAAAAAAAAAGAAAATGAAAAAGAAGACCAACCAGAAAATTCCCCTGACAAAAAAGAAAAAAAGAAAAATAAATAAATAAATAAATAAATAAAAAGACCAAAACTAAACGAAATTCAAGCAAGAGAGAGAAAAAAAGAAAAGTACAGAAGAAGAAGAAGAAGAAGAAGAAGAAGAAGAAGAAGAAGAAGAAGAAGAAGACCACTGACGAAGGAAAGTACCAAGGAGAAGAAGATTGCGTCATAGAGGAGTCAGGTGAGGTCATGGAGTGTAGCAGAGGTCATGGCGGTGTCAGAGGTCAAAGAGGTGTCAGGTGAGGTCATGGGAGTGGCAGAGGTGATGGTAGTGGTAGAGGTCATGGCGGTGGCAGGGAGGTCAGCCATAATTGACCTAGCTGTGGCGATGACCAGGTGAGAAAAACACAAACTTGACGATCAATGCAGAGGCCTGAGGGCGCGGCTCACTAAAGGTGCACTGTGGAGGAGGTGGAGGTGGAGGTGGAGTGGTGGTGGTGATGGTGGTGGTGGTGGTGGTGGTGGTGGTTGAGTAGGTCATGCACGTCTGTGGTAGTTACCTGACAGTGGAGGAGGTAAATGTGGTGGTGGTGGTGGAGGTCGTGGTGGAGGAGGAAGCAGTTTGTGGTGGAGATATGAAAGTGGAGGTCATAAAAACAAGAGGTGGTGAGAGAGGTGGAGCGGTGGAGGCAGGAGGTAATGGAGAGGAATCACACACTAAAAAGACTTGATGTGGAGGAGGCATCAAAGTGGAGGATGTGAAAATGAAGGTTGTGGGAGATGGATGGATAGTGGACGAATGGCGGAGGACAGCCATCCACCACTGGAGACTGTTAGGGTATAAATCTCTCAGTGGAAGTCATAAAAAGTGGAGGATGTAAAAATGGAGGTTCTGGGAGGTGATGGATGGTGGAAGAGGAACATCCACTAAAGGAGGGTGTCAGATATTTTTTTAGAGGACATAAAAAAAGGTGGAGTAAAAATTAATGTTCTAAAACAGGTGGATGGATGGTGGAGGAGAGTCATTCACTGGTGGAGGGCGTCAGACATTTCTCTTAGTGGAGGGCCTAAAGAAAAAGTGGAATGAAAATTGAAGTTCTACGAGTAACAGGTGGAGGTAGTGATGGTGGGAGTCATTCATTAGTGGAGGTGAGAAGAGTGTCACAACAGGTGGATGAGTGGCAGGAGTGGATGTTAATTAGCCCATCCACTTACAACACTGTACTTCGTGGTATTTCAGATTTTTCTTATTTTTATCTCTTTTTTAAAATTTTTGGTTTGATCTTTTGGTAATTTGGTTTTAATTTGGTTTTCTTTTTTCTTTTTTTTCATTTGGTCTTATTTTATTCCTTTTTTTCTTTTTATAATCACCTACACTTTTTTTTTTTTATTGGTTTGGTTATTTCTTTTTACATTCAAGTTTGGTTTTCAGTTTTGATCTTTTCGCTTGATCTTTCGCTTTAGTCGATTTTTATTTCGTTTTCTCTCATAACCACCTACAATTTATTTCTTGACACGTCTGCACTACAATTCCTCAAATACACAGTTACGTAGCCTAGGAAGAACAATATTATATCTATTCTCCCTTTCCTTCTGTGTCTATGCAAATAACCCTTTCTGAATGGTAGCACAGGAAGGCAATGCATCTCATATAACTGAAAGGGCAAGGAGAGGATTAAGGAATACGAGAGGTGCGCCTTGTATAATGTATAACTTAAACCCTAGTTCAAAAAATGCCTTGCTCTCTCAACACGCTATATTTAAAAAGACACATATAATCAACAGGACTCTCAAAAGTGTTTCTCTTACTAATGATGTAGAAATCTTGTTAATCTGTGACTATAACCATAAAAACACCCTTAAAACACGTGTAACTTATTATGAACCCGTATTCAGGAACGCTTTACCCTCTCACCATGATTTTCAAAGTCCATTTAGATAATTAGCCGGGTTCTCACGAGTGTATCTCCTGTTAATCCTGTAGAAACCTTGTTATTCTCTCACTACAGCCGTAAAACAACTTTAAAAACCCGTATAACTTCACAACGACAGAGATTAGCCAGGTTATCAAGAGTCTCCCTACTGTTAATGCTGCAGAAATCTAGTTAATCCGTCACCAGAACCATAAAAACACTCTTGAAAACCAGTGTACGTAACTTCAACAAGAGCCTTTGGAAAGTGGCGGAGGTGGGGCGCAGAAGTGTCTCAGAATGTGGTCCTTGGGGTCATGCATGGAAGGTTAAACGGTTACACGAGATGGTTAGTAAGGTGATGGGTGGTCTTCAGTGTTCCTGGATGGTCCCGGTTGGTTCCATTAAGTCTTAGATGGTTCCTGATACTTTGAGATGGTCCCAAATGTTTTCTAATTATCCCGAGTGGTTTTAATGGTGGCAAATGGTTGTAAATTGTGCTAAATGACCCCAAGTGGTTCAGATGGTTCTTTGATGGTTGTAAACAGTGCCAAATAGTTACAGAAGGTAGGCAAATAGTTACAAAAGGGTTTAGATAGTGCCAAAATAGTCTTAAATAAGGTCAGATACTTTCCAAATGATTGTAAATGTTGCCAAATGATTCCAAAATGATCCCAAATCATCTTAAATGGTCGAATTGGTGTGTCAAACGTAACCACTTAGTGTTAAATCGTATACGGCGGTCTTAGTTACAAGTGGTTTAAAAATGGCCGCCAGGTGGTTCTAACAAGTAATCACAGTCCCGATTAGTGGATGGAAAGGGAAAGAATGAAAATAAGGAAAGGAAAACAAGTAGGTGGAAGGGGAGAGAAGAGGACAGACAAGGAAACAAATGAAGGGCGGAAATAGAAGGATGGAAAGGGATGAGTGAGTGGAGAGGGAAATAATGAGAGTGGAGAGGAGTGAGAGGGTGGAAGGGAAACAAGAAGAGGATAGAGAAGGAAACGAGTGAGGGGAAAAATAAAAGTGGGTGGAGGGAGGAAAAAAAAATATGAAGAATGAGAGGGTGAGTGGGTGGAAGAGTGAGAGAGAGAGAGGGTGAGAGGGAGAGGGGTGAAAGGGAGAGGGGTGATAATTGGGGCCGTAACGAGGAGTGTGGAAGATAATGAGGTAATTTCATAAGATAATTTGGCTGTTCACGTTACATTGAAATTAATACAACGTGTCATTACTCAGGGATTTAGTGATGATGGGAGGCCGCCGCTAGTGTTGTGATTATTATTATTACTATTATTATTACTATTATTATTATTATTATTATTATTATTATTACTATTTTTATTATATTATGCTGTGGTTTCTTTCTATCAACATCTTCCTTTCATTTATCATCGTAATGTCAGGGAGTGAGGCTTGATTACTCTCTCTCTCTCTCTCTCTCTCTCTCTCTCTCTCTCTCTCTCTCTCTCTCTCTCTCTCTCTCTCTCTCTCTCTCTCTCTCTCTCTCTCTCTCTCTCTCTCTCATCTGCAAGCAATAAGCAAAATTAAAACTTCCCATATTGAATTGCTCTCTCGCACACACACACACACACACACACACACACACACACACACACACACACACACACACACACACACACACACACACACGACTGTTCAAGGTGCACATGTGAGCGTTTACAAACACGTACGTCACTGTGTGAGGTTATGAGACAAAGACAACTCTTTCCACTTTCCTCCTCCTCCTCCTCCTCCTCCTCCTCCTCCTTTTCCTTTCTCCATTATTTTCCTTCATCTCCAAAATTCTTTTCCTTCTCCTCCCTTCTGAAACTACCATGAATGAAGAAAAGTGCCTCCTCCTCCTCCTCCTCCTCCTCCTCCTCCTCCTCCTCCTCCTCTTTCTCTCTTTCCCTCTATCATTCCTCCATTTTTTCTCTTCCCCTTTCTTCTGCACCTCCTCTCCTTTATAATTCCATGTTAAGCCTCCTCATCCCCTCATTCTTTTACCAGTTCTCCTCCTCCTCCTCCTCCTCCTCCTCCTCCTCCTCCTCCTCCTCCTCCTCCCCTTTTCCTCCTCTTCCGTCTGTGTGGTTTCTATTTCCTCTATACCCTTCCTTTTCTTCGTCTTTTCCTTCTTTGTCCTTAACTCTCCACTTCACTACCTCTCTCTCTCTCTCTCTCTCTCTCTCTCTCTCTCTCTCTCTCTCATTCTTCCTCCTTCCTTCGTTTCCTACACCTTTTTTCTGATTTTTCTTTCCCTTTTTTCCTCCGTCCTTTCTTCTTTCCTTAATCTCTCTCTCTCTCTCTCTCTCTCTCTCTCTCTCTCTCTCTCTCTCTCTCTCTCTCTCTCTCTCTCTCTCTCTCTCTCTCATTCTTCCTCCTCCCTTCGTTCCCTACACCTTTTCCTCAGATTTTTCCTTTCCCTCCATTTTTCCTTCCTCCCATCCGCACTTTCCTCCTCCACCTCCTCTTCTTTTCCTCTCTCATTCTTGCTCCTCCTCCCTTCGTTTCCTACACGAGATTTTTCACTTCCTTTTTTTTTTTTCCCTCCTCCCACCCCTAGCTTTCCTCCGTGTCCTTTCCTTCCTCCACCTCTCCTCTTCCTCCTCTTGGTTTCCCTCTTAAGACGCGTTTTTTCCCTGAGGTACTCCAGCGATACAGTCTGTTTAGTTCCTGTAACAACCTCCTTAAGTCCCTCGGTAGGCTAAAACTCTACCTTTATTTCCTCCTCCACGCACACACGCACACACAGCGCAGGGCAAGAGTTCAAAAGGCTCAATTTCCACCACTGTCAGCTCCTAAAATCGTCTCTCTGTCCGGGGGTATAGAGTTATCTTCACCTTTCTCTCTTGGTGCTAACTTTGGGAGCTGAGAATGCGTTGGTTTGTGTTTCTTTCGTCTTACTTGTCTGCTTTGTTAGTGGCGGCTTGGTTAGGTTTGGTCGGGTGAGGGTAAGTTTGGTTAGGTTAGGTTAGGTTAGGTTAGGTTAGGTTAGGTTAGGTGAGGTTAGGTTAGGTTAGGTGAGGTTTGGTTTGCTTTGGTCTGGTTAGGTGAGGTAAGGTTAGGTTAGGTGAGGTTAGCTTAGGTTAGGTTAGGTTAGGTGAGGTTTGGTTTGCTTTGGTCTGGTTAGGTGAGGTAAGGTTAGGTTAGGTTAGGTTAGGTTAGGTGAGGTTAGGTTAGGTTAGGTTAGGTTAGCTTAGGTTAGGTTAGGTTAGGTGAGGTTTGGTTTGCTTTGGTCTGGTTAGGTGAGGTAAGGTTAGGTTAGGTTAGGTTAGGTTAGGTTAGGTTAGTTTAGGTTAGGTGAGGTGAGGTTAGCTTAGGTTAGGTGAGGTTTGGTTTGCTTTTGGTCTGGTTAGGTGAGGTAAGGTTAGGTTACGTTTAGTTAGGTTAGGTTAGGTCAAGTTAGGTTAGGTTAGGGTTGTTGGTTGTAAATGCAGATGTGTGTGAAGGTTGTAGGTGTTGTGACGTGTGTGTGTGTGTGTGTGTGTGTGTGTGTGTGTGTGTGTGTGTGTGTGTGTGTGTGTGTGTGTGTGTGTGTGTGTGTGTGTGTGTGTGTGTGTGTGTGTGTGTGTGTGTGTGTGTGTGTGTGTGTGTGTGTGTGTGGTGAGGGGGGGGTTAGTGTAAAGGCAAGTGTGAAGACAATTAGTAACGTGAACAGGTGTGTTGAAATAATTGGTCAAAGGAACAGGAGTGTGAAGGTAACAGGTAGTGAAGTGACAGATGTGTGGAGGTAAGAAACATGACTACAGATATGTGAGGGTGTGCGGTGATGAGAACAGGTGAGAGGAGGTGTGTGGTGATGAGAACAGGTGTGTAAAGGTGTGTGGAGGTGTGTGGTGATGAGAACAGGTGTGCAAAGGTGTGTGGTGATGAGAACAGGTGTGTAAAGGTGTGTGGTGATGAGAACAGGTGTGTGGAGGTGTGTGGTAATGAGAACAGGTGTGTGGAGGTGTGTGGTAGTGAAAACAGGTGTGTGGAGGTGTGTGAGGGAGTCGTCAGAGGAGAGTAATTAGACGACAGGTGTTTAAGGTAACAGAAAATTATGGAGACAAATATGTGAAAGAAATTGGAGGAAATGAAAGAAAGGAAGGATGGAAGGACGGAAAGAGAAAGGAGAAAGAACGGGAAAGAAATACAATGAAGCACGAAAAAAGAATATAAGTAGGTAAAGAAAGGAGAGAGAAAAGAAAGTGAAATACAACACCAGAATTTGTAATCTTGAGTATACTTGTGATTAATCTGTATTCTGTATTTTGTAATGTGTATCAACCTGGATATAGTTTTTTTCTTTTCTTTTTTTCCTTTTTTGTTTTTTTCTTTTTTCCGTTGCTTTTTTTCTTTTCTTTTTCATTTTCTTTCTTCTTTTTCCCATTTTTTCTTTTCTTTTTCTTACTTTTCTTCTTTTTTATATTTTTCTTTTCTTTCTGTTTTTTTTTGCGCTTTTGTTCTTTCCTCTTTTATCACTCTTTTATTCCTTTTTCTTTCTTACATTTCCTTTCCTTTTCTGCCCTCTTTTCTCTTCTTTCTTTTTACTTTTCTTCTCTTCCCTTTTTACCATTTCATTTTCCTTTTATGCGCTTTTTTTCTTTCCCTTACTTCTCTTCTTTTCTTTCTTTTCTATCTTTTCCTATTTTCACTTTCAGCTCTTTTGTTCTTTTTTTCTTCTGTATTGGTGTATTTGATTTGCATGTCCTTGTGTCTGGTGGTGGTGGTGGTGGTGGTGGTGGTGGTGGTGGTGGTGGTGGTGGTGGTGGTGATGGTGGTGGAGGCAGGAAAATAGCTATTATTACCTCTAATGTCCTCTTTATGCTTCATTAGCTATCGATGTCCTATTCAGTAGCTCGTTTTTATTTATACTCCTCCTCCTCCTCCTCTTCCTCCTCTTCCTCCTCCTCCTTCTTTATTGTCTTCGCCCTCCTCCTTCTCTATCTTTGTCCTCTTTCTTTTTGTCACACTTTATTCTTCATACTTCATATTTTTCAGCTCTTCTTCATCGTCCTCCTCCT
>NC_087173.1:10845485-10852985 GCF_035594125.1 Scylla paramamosain
AGAAGACCTCGGTGACATCCCTACGGCGCCAGCAGTCCAAAGTAATAACAACGACATCCTAAGTAGCAACTGACGTGTCAAAATGCACGATAAACTTAAAGTCAGCAAGTCACCCGCGCCTGACACGATCTCACCCCGGATCTTAAAAGAAGCAAAATCAGAATTAGTTAAACCACTAAACGTATTGTCCAACAAATCCCTGCAGTCCGGTACAGTGCCTGATGAATGGAAGCCTGCTAACGGAACTCCGATTTTCAAGAAAGGCAGCAAATCTTTATCATGCAATCACCGGCCAGTTAGCTTAACCTCAGTCGTATGAAACACTAATAAGAGATAAACTCGTTAATCACTTAAAAGAAAAACACTTACTTAAAAATACTCAACACGGCTTCCGCAACAAACGCTCTTGTTTGATGAATCTCTTAGACTTCTTCTATGATATTCTGAACCAGTACGACGAGAGTAAAGTGGTAGATATAATATATCTTGATTTTCAAAAGGCCTTTGACAAAGTCCCCCACAAATGCTTACTGATTAAACTAAAATCACACGGTATCCAAGGCGACGTGTTGAGATGGGTTGAAAACTGGCTGAACAACCGTAAACAAAGAGCTGTAATGAATGGAAAAGCATCCAAGTGGACTAACGTAACCAGCGGGATGGCACAGGGATCAGTCTTAGGACCTGTTCTCTTCCTTGTTTATATTAACGACATATATGAGGGTGTTACCAGTATAATACTGAAGTTTGCTGATGACACCAAAATAACGAATTCCTTAGTCTCTAACGAACATGTAATAGAAATGCAGAAAAATCTAGATAAATTGACAGAGTGGGGGCAAACCTGGCAGATGAGCTTTAATGCAGATAAGTGTAAAGTGCTTCACATAGGGTGTAGAAACGAGAAAGCAAAGTATATTTTAAATGGTACCCAACTTAAGTGTTGACAATGAAATTGATTTAGGAGTGACAATATCGAGTAGATCAAAACCTAGCCAACAATGTTCAGAAGTCGTAAAGAAAGTGAATGAAATAATTGGCTTAATCAGCAAATCTTTTAAATATAAATCTAAGGATACAATCCTCACTTTGCATAACTCTTTAGTCCGTCCCCTTTCGGAATATTGCGTTCAAGCACGGTGCCTCTACTACCAGAAAGACGTTGATAAATTAGAAAGAGTTCAGCATAGAGTAACAAAAATGATACCAAGCCTGAGAAACAAATCACACGAAGAGCGTCTTAAAAAATTAAATCTTTTGCAATTAACACAAACAAGACTTAATACAGGTGTTTGAAATCATCAAAGGCATTGATAACATGAACTGCAGTAAATATTTCACGACAGACTCTTCAAATTACACGCAAGGAAACGGTTGCAAAATTGTTGGGAAATCCTTCAACTCTCACGAATCAAAAAAAATCATTTTTTCCATCGAGTTGTAAATCTATGGAATGTGCTTCCTCGAGACGTGATACACTGCAACACCGTACAGACTTTTAAACGCCGTCTTGATAAATATCTTGCCTGCAATCCGCGGCTAACAGCGCTTGTTTGTTAGTGATCAACTTCCTTGCCCTCAGGAAATGTGGGCTGAGGTACCTCATTTCATCTATTTTCTTTCTTTCTTTCCTATAAAATTTTCTTCGGGTTTTTTTTCTTCTCTAACCCCGTAAGGTATTTCTTTACGACCTGTTTTCTTGAACGGCTTATGCCGTGAGGAGCGAGTGGAGGGTGGGGAGAGAGCCTTCTGCTTTCCTGTCCTTTTTCTCCTACTATCACCCTAGTAGTCCTAGGTCACGTCACCTCATGAGGACTGCAAGATTTGTTGTGGCTTGTTTTTCTATGTAACTCTCTCTCTCTCTCTCTCTCTCTCTCTCTCTCTCTCTCTCTCTCTCTCTCTCTCTCTCTCTCTCTCTCTCTCTCTCTCTCTCTCCCTCTGTCTATCTCTCGTTCGCTCCCTCTCGCTCTCTCTTTCATTCACTAATTAAACTTTTGACGAATGACGTGAGAAATGTGAGAGAGAGAGAGAGAGAGAGAGAGAGAGAGAGAGAGAGAGAGAGAGAGAGAGAGAGAGAGAGAGAGAGAGAGAGAGAGAGAGAGAGAGAGAGAGCCAGTCAGCCAGACAGAAAGACAGACAGACAGACAGACAGACAGGCAGATCGTAATGAGAAAGAGAATTCGAAGAAAATAAAAGTGAATCACAAAATCTTTCAAATTGAGGGAAAAGGAAGTAAAAGAGAGGAAGGATAAAAGAGAAAAGGAAAGAATCAATGACAATTTTTATTTTTATGATCACGAGTCGGCAAATCTCTCTCTCTCTCTCTCTCTCTCTCTCTCTCTCTCTCTCTCTCTCTCTCTCTCTCTCTCTCTCTCTCTCTCTCTCTCTCATCAAGCTTATAAACTCGAGAACCTTTCATATGAAACAAGTGCACATCGAAAGTACGAGGAGGAGGAGGAGGAGGAGGAGGAGGAGGAGGAGGAGGAGGAGGAGGAGGAGGAGGAGGAGGAGGAGGAGGAGGAGGAGGAGAAAGAAGAACAAGAACAAGAAGAACAAGAACAAGAACAAGAAGAACAAGAAGAACAAGAACAAGAAGAACAAGAAGAAGAACAAGAAGAACAAGAACAAGAAGAACAAGAACAAGAACAAGAACAAGAAGGGGAAAAATAACAAGAATAAGAACAAGAACAGGAACAAGAATATGAAGGAAAAGAAGAGGAGGAGGAGGAGGAGGAGGAGGAGGAGGAGGAGGAGGAGGAGGTGGAATACAAAATACAAAGGAAAGCCGAACAGCAATAGACCTTTTGGTCCTTGCAAGGCTGTTTGGTAACTAGTTCTAACTAGCTACAGGGAAGAGACAGGACAGCATAGCAGAAGGCGAGGAGGAGGAGGAGGAGGAGGAGGAGGAGGAGGAGGAGGAGGAGGAAGAGAAAAGAAGAGGAGAATGAGGGAGCGGAGGAACAGGAGGAGGAACAGGAAGAGAAGAAAGAAAAAGAGGAGGAGGAGGAGGAGGAGGAGGAGGAGGAGGAGGAGGACTGAAGCAGGAAAAGAGCAGTGAATTCCACTTGGCTACAGGAGATGTTGAGTTTATAATGAGGAAAGTTGAGGACATCTATAACTCTGAGGGGGATCCGGCCCTGTGATGTGAGGGAGTCTGATCCTCTTCCTCTTCTTGTGGCACTGGATCTCTTATGACTTTTTTTTATCTATTTTCGTTTGTTTTGGTTTATTATATATATGATTTATTTATTTATATATATTTTTATATTTTTCTGGGGGGAATTTGGTTGTCTTGTTATTTATTCTTATTTATTTATGTTTTATTTTGGTTGATTAAATATTTTTTGGGGGTTTTCGTCTCTTGGTATTTTTTTTTCTATTATATATATTTTTCTGGTTTGCATAGCTTCATATATTTCTTTCTTTCTTTCTTTGTATTTTGGTTTATGATATCTGTTTAGGAGTCTAGATCTGTTTTTCTTTATTTTTTTTTTATTTTCATTTTCTTTTCTTTTATTTTTTTTCATTTTTTTATTTTTTATTCGAGGTTTGCTGTCCATTCCTGCGATATTTTCTTCTCCTTCCTCCATTTCCTCCAATCCGTTTTTTTTTTTTTCTTCAATGGCGTTCTGAACAAGATCTTCTATTTTCATTTATTCTATTTGTTCCTTTTTGATTGACTGATTGATTTATGCTCTTGAAAGATTCACCGGCACACACACACACACACACACACACACACACACACACACACACACACACACACACAGGATAAATAAATAAATAAACAAATAAATAAACAGTAAATAAACAACAACAACAATAACAACAAAAAGAACAACAACAACAACAATAACAACAACAATAATAATAATAATAATAATAATAATAATAATAATAATAATAATAATAATGGTAATGGTAATGCTTCTAATGATAATCAGTTGATGGAGGACAATTAGTAGTTATTATTATTATCATCCATCTCTCTCTCTCTCTCTCTCTCTCTCTCTCTCTCTCTCTCTCTCTCTCTCTCTCTCTCTCTCTCTCTCTCTCTCTCTCTCTGTCAAAGGTAACACTTCGTCAGTGAGCCAGCCAGCCAATTAACAAGTGACAATTAATAACTATAAGCTTTCATATTTGTCTGCAATTTAATATTTTGGCAAGTAACTCAGTCAGACAATTAAAAGGCGCTGGTTAACAACAATTCCTATCTTTTTATTTTTTTTGTCCATAACTTGATTATTTTCTGTTACTCCATCTACCAATTAAAAGAACTCTGATTAATAATTCTTACTAACTTTAATTTGTCTTTATCTTCCGATTTTCTCATTTAATTATTCACGCAACTAAAATAAAAAAAAATTATTGATGACCAGTACCATCTTTCTTGTCTCCGGCGTAACAGCTTCTTGTTAGTCAACTTTCAATTACAAAACGCCAGTGGATTATTCCTAACTTTTTTCCGTCCACAACTTGATATTTTTTTTTTCGAACAAGTCAATAAAAAAAAAAGATTAATAATTATTCTTAACGTTCATCTGTCTTTATCTTCTTATTTTTCCTTCAAGTCCTCACTCACCCAATTAACGAGCTCCAATTAACAGTTATTATTTTTTTTTCATTTGTTTCCAGCTTATTATTTTCTCTACGTTGTTCACTGAGCCAAATAAAAGGCCCCAATTAATCGCAATTCCCATCTTTTGTCTGTCTCTAACTAACTATCTATTTATTATAAGTCAGTCACACAATAAAAAAAATAAATAAAAATTGACAAATATAACTATTTCTCATCTGTTTCCAGCCTCACCCTTGCCTCATAACTTTTGGACACAGATGAAGGTAGAAAGAGGCGATACTCTGAGGCAAAACCTTACACGAACAACACAAAAGAAGAAAAGGAGATAGATTCTTCATTCAGTAAAAGCTTCACTATTCTTTCATCCCTGTCTTATATCTCAGTAGACAGAGAAAGGTAGAAAAAAGGTACAAAAGATTATATTCTCTGGCCAAACGTAACAAAAACAACCCAAAAAAAACATTAAAAGATCATTCCTTCAGTACACAATAGCTCAACACTCTTACATCACTGTCTCTTATCTTAATAGATGGAATAAGGTAGAAAAACGGTACAAAAGATGATATTCTCTGGCCAAACATATCAAAAACACACCAAGGAATAACAAGAGACAGATTATTCCTTTAGTAAACAACAGATCACAACTCTTTTCAATCTTTCATCTTCACTTATAAATTTTGGGGTCATTCCGTTTCGCCCACGTGACTGTTACCTCTATTTACCCGCGATGGTGGCAGGTGATGATGGGAAGGTACAGGTGAGAGGGATGCTCTTCTTACCTGCGGGACAAAGAGAAAGATTTAATTAGCGTGGTTTTGTGATATTGCTGTTACTGTTATTGTTACTGTTATTGCTATTATTATTACTATTATCGTTGTTGTTGTTGTTGTTGATGTTGTTGATGTTGTTGTTGGTCGTGATTTAAAGGAACAAGAACAAGAAAAGAAAAGGAAAAGAAAACAGTAGCAGTTGTAGAAGTAGTAGTAGTAGTAGTAGTAGTAGTAGTAGTAGTAGTAGTAGTAGTAGTAGTAGTAGTAGTAGTAGTAGTAGTAGTAGTAAAAGGTTATCTGGGGAAAAAAGCAGGTGAGCACAGGTAATGCAAGCAACAGAAGAAAAGGGTAAAGAGATGAAAGGAGAGAGAGAGAGAGAGAGAGAGAGAGAGAGAGAGAGAGAGAGAGAGAGAGAGAGAGAGAGAGAGAGAGAGAGAGAGAGAGAGAGAGAGAGAGAGAGAGAGAGAGAGAGAGAGAGAGAGACTTCCCTTTGCGACATCACAGACTCATTAAACTTCAGTGATAATAGTATGACCTCCTCCTCCTCCTCCTCCTCCTCCTCCTCCTCCTCCTCCTCCTCCTCCGCCTCCTCCAATTATTAACGTATAAGGAAATTTGGGTGATGGGTGATGGGCGTAAAGGGAAACTGTACTAGGAAGGAAGGAAGGAAGGAAGGAAGGAAGGAAGGAAGGAAGGAAGGAAGGAAGGAAGGAAGGAAGGAGAAGACAAAGGAAGGAGTGAAGGAAGAAAATAATGATGATATGGAGATAAATATGAAGAAAGGAAAGGAAAATGAAGGAAAGGAGGGAAGGAAGGAGGAAAGGAGGAAAGAAAGGATAGAGTGAAGGAAGGAAATAATATGAAGATAAATGGAAAGGAAAGGAAAGGAAAGGAAAGGAAAGGAAAGGAAAGGAAAGAAAAGAAAAGTAAAGGAAAGAAAAGGAAAGGAAGAAAAGGAAAGGAAAAAAGGAAAAGAAAGGAAATAAGAGAAAATAATGATGATATTGAGGTAAATACGAAAGGAAAGAAGAGAGGTCAAGAATAAACGGAGAGGAAGCAATACAAAAAAAAAAAAAGACAAAGCAAACGAGAGAAAGAAAGGAAAATAAGGAAGCGGAGAAGACGAAAAGGAAGGAAAATAAAGGAGGAAAAGAAAAATGAGAGGGAAGGAAGGAAAGAAGAATGAGAAAGGAAGAAGTAAGGAAGGGAGGGACAATAATGCATGGAAGGTGAGAAAAATTAAAACGAAGGAAGGAAAGAAGGTAAGAAGGAGAGAAAGAGAAGAGAGGATAAAGGGATGAGTAGAAAAATACACGAAAGGAAGGAAAAGAAGAAAAAGAAGTAAAACAAAGTAAAATATAGAGAAACGCAGAGAGAGAGAGAGAGAGAGAGAGAGAGAGAGAGAGAGAGAGAGAGAGAGAGAGAGAGAGAGAGAGAGAGAGAGAGAGAGAGAGAGAGAGAGAGAGCAAATGGTCTCACTCGTAATGGAGAAGAAAGACATTAATTATTCCACGATTGATATTGAAAGATAACTCTCTCTCTCTCTCTCTCTCTCTCTCTCTCTCTCTCTCTCTCTCTCTCTCTCTCTCTCTCTCTCTCTCTCTCTCTCTCTCTCTCTCCAGACTTCATTCTTCCTTCTTCCATAATCCAAAAAGCTTTCTTCCCTCCCTCCCACCTTCTCTCTATCTCTCTCTCTCTCTCTCTCTCTCTCTCTCTCTCTCTCTCTCTCTCTCTCTCTCTCTGTCCTTCCTGAATTTTCTTCTTTCAGGATTCACTCTCTCCAATCCTTCCCTCTCTCTTACTGATGAGAGAGAGAGAGAGAGAGAGAGAGAGAGAGAGAGAGAGAGAGAGAGAGAGAGAGAGAGAGAGAGAGAGAGAGAGAAAATCGAAAAAAGGCAGAGTAACAAAAAAACGAGGCAAAGTCTGTAGAAAACGTGATGAGATTGAAGGGGAAGTTCAAAGAAAATGGAGAGCAGGAGGAGGAGGAGGAGGAGGAGGAGGAGGAGGAGGAGGAGGAGGAGGAGGAGGAGGAGGAGGAGGAGGAGGGGCCCTATCCCGTGCTGAGTTCAATCCTCATTCAATTAATTTCTGACCCCGATTTCCTCTCCCATCCTCTCTCTCTCTCTCTCTCTCTCTCTCTCTCTCTCTCTC
>NC_087173.1:10857985-10860485 GCF_035594125.1 Scylla paramamosain
GAATTTATCCACGTTTCAGTGACGCCTATGATGTAGTTTTCAAGATAAATAAGAGCTTGCAGCTCATTTAATTTATTTCGTAAACTAAGGGCATTGATGTAACAAGCTCTGATTGTCTGAACCTGTGGATGAACTCATTGCGTTATTGTTTACGACGCTGGTCCTGTTGCTGGCGCGCGCGCGTTTTTTGATCCGTGGAGGAAAATTTTTTCATGGATTAGTCTGCCCACCCTGGCTGCTCTCACAGCGTTCAGATGAAGGCCGTCTCTCTGGAAGAGTTTGTGTTCATTATAGAAATCGTTCCACATGTTGAGATACTCCACGTTTTCCTGTTGGCAGGGAGTCTTTGATCTGTTATTTGTACTGAAAGCAATCTTGTAGAACCTTGCGTCCGCGTTGATCCTCAGAAGAGGAGGAGGAGGAGGAGGAGGAGGAGGAGGAGGAGGAGGAGGAGGAGGAGGAGGAGAAGGGAAAGAGTAACATGAGAGAGAGAGAGAGAGAGAGAGAGAGAGAGAGAGAGAGAGAGAGAGAGAGAGAGAGAGAGAGAGAGAGAGAGAGAGAGAGAGAGAGAGCGGGGGAGGGAAAGAGAGGGAGAGAGTGAATGCTGTTGTGTGGAGGGAAGATTGATGTGAAGGGAGGGGAGGAGGAGGGAAGGAGGAAGGAAGGAGGGAAGAGGTGGAGGGAGGGAGAGAACATGGAGGTATTAATGGAGGGAAGGAGGTCACTGGAGGAATGTATAGAGAGGAGAGGCCTGAAGGGAGCTAATCTTGAATAGAGGAGGGAGAAAGGGAGGGACGGAGGGAATGAAGGGGAAGAAAGGAAGGAAGGAAGGAAGGAAGGAAGGAAGGAAGGAAGGAAGGAAGGAAGGAAGGAAGGAAGGAAGGAAAAGGAGGTTAAATTAAGTAAGAAACATGAAAAGAGCAGGAAAGCATTCAATAATAATAATAATAATAATAATAATAATAATAATAATAATAATAATAATAATAATAACCTCTTGCTACGTTTTTTCCTTCATTCATTCTCTGCTTCTGTTTTTTTTACACTCCTTCCTTCCATTCTTCCTTCCTTCCTTCACTCCTCTTTCCTTCCTTTTTCTCCGTTCTTCCATTATTATTTTATTCTACTTCTCTCTCATCTTTATTTCCACTCATTCTTCTATTCTTTCTTCTATCACTTGTCTTTTTTTTATCTTTCTCCCTTTTCCCGTTTTCTCCTTTTTATCTATCTATCCTTACGTTTTCTTTTTTCAGTTTTATTCACTCTTACTCTCTCTCCTTCCTTCTTTAACCACCCACCCCCACACACACGCACGCACGCACGCACACACACACACAGTCAAATCCTGAGAATTTTACCATATTCTCTCTCTCTCTCTCTCTCTCTCTCTCTCTCTCTCTCTCTCTCTCTCTCTCTCTCTCTCTCTCTCTCTCTCTCTCTCTGTTGTTGCCGCCAGGTAAGGGAAATAAATTCACTTTTGATCATTTTTTCCCTTTTTTCCCTTCCTTCCTTTTCTTCTCCTTTCATGACAACGAAAATCTTTTTACTTTTTTTTTCATTATTTTATGACCCAGTTTTGTCCAATTTCAAAAAAAGAAAAATGTGAAAAGTGACAAAGCATCTTTTTTTTTTCATTTTTACTGTGTGTGTGTGTGTGTGTGTGTGTGTGTGTGTGTGTGTGTGTGTGTGTGTGTGTGTTTACATTTTTCATTTATGTATTTTTCCAAAGGTCATTTTTCATGCTTATAATCAATCATTCTCTCTCTCTCTCTCTCTCTCTCTCTCTCTCTCTCTCTCTCTCTCTCTCTCTCTCTCTCTCTCTCTCTCTCTCTCTCTCTCTCTCTCTCTCTCCATTCGGAAATTTAATATCAATCTTCTCTTTCTCTCCGTTCGTTCATTCACTTTCATTTTTCTTTTATCTCCTTTTTTACATTTCTCTCTTTCCTTTCTTCTTGTTCCCATTCTTCTCTTTCCTCTCTCTCCCTCTTTATTAATTCCTCTTTCATCTCTCTGATTTTCACTATACACGCCTTTTCAATCTCCATCTTTTTTTTATCTATTATTTGCTTCTTTATCCATCGTCATTTTTCTTTCTCTTTCATCTTTCTTTCGGTTCCTTTACTTCCTTTTAGTTTCGTATTTTTAAATCAATCTTGTTCTATCTTATTTGCTTATTTATTCATTTATTCATAGTTTTATCCATCTTTTCTTCTTTCATCTTTTTTTTTTATTTATCAACTTTTCCACACACTTATTTTCATTACGATTATGTATTTCTTCTAAACTCATTTTGTCTTTTTTTTTTCCCTCGTTCTCTTTCTTCTTCCTATTCTTATTCTCTTCTCGTTTGTCATTTTCAATCAGATAAAACTTTTTCAATTAAGTTTTTTTCTTTCTAACTTTTTTTTTGTTTGTTTTATTTTCCTTACTTTTCTCGTTTATTTTTTTTTACCTTTTCACCTTGTTTTATTTTGTTTTCCCTTCCTTCCTTCCTTCCTTT
>NC_087173.1:10865485-10892985 GCF_035594125.1 Scylla paramamosain
GAGAGAGAGAGAGAGAGAGAGGGCGGCGTAAGAGGTATGGGAACAGGAGGAGAGGGTTGTAGGAGGGGGTTGTGATGGTGAGGGGAGGGTGGGGAGGGAGAAGGTTACCTGTGAGTCTATTTAAGGGTGTGAGCCGATGGGCGTGCCAAGATGGGGAGGAGGAGGAGGAAGAGGAGGAGGAGGAGGGAAGACGCACTGGAGGGTTGCCAACTAACAGAGGCGTGGAGGAGGGGAAAGAGGAGGAAGAAGAGGAAGAAGAGGAGGAAGAGAGGAAGGATTCATGCGATGAGAAATTTTACTCTGAAGGGAAAGATAAAAAAAAAAGTGTGAAATGTTTGATATTTAGTGAAGGGAAGAGGAGGAGGAGGAAGACGAGGAGGAGGAAGGGGAGGAATGGGAGACTGTGGAAAGGTCGAGGAGGAGAGGAGAGAATACCTTAGGGAGGAGGAGGAGGAGGAGGAGGATATTACTGAAATGTCAAAGAATATGATAATAATAATAATAATAATAATAATAATAATAATAATGATAATAACAACAACAATACAACAACAACAACAACAACAACAACAACAACAACAACAACAACAACAACAACAACAAAACAACAGAAGAAAATAATAAAAAACACGATGAAAATAAATATAATAAAATAATAAAATAAATGAATAAATATACAAATAAATAAATAAATTTCTTTATTTATTTATTTAATCGAATTAAATTAAATGAGCAAACAAATGAACGCTGTCACATAAACACTTGACAATTTATTGATAAAACTGCCAACACACACACACACACACACACACACACACACACACACGTGGAACATTGACTATCATAAATCGTACACACACACACACACACACACACACACACACACAATGAACTGTACTCTGCCAAGCATCGTAAATAATCGTAAATACTTCGAAGGTGGCAAGGAAAATGAAGCAGTGCACTTAACCTTCCAACTGAAGCTCCAAACCTCGTATATGAACCAGTGAGGCTTAGTAGTGAACCTCTAAAACCTAATTATGTAACAGTGAAACCTAATTTTTTTAATCATGCAACCTAACAGTGAACCAGTGAACCCTGAATAATAAACACTTCATTATGAACTAGTGAAGCCACTTTCTGAACCACTGATGCCTAAATATGAACCAATTAAACGCAATTGTGAATGAACCACAGAACCCCAGCAGTGATGCCCAACAATTATGAACTAATAATTACGAAACCAGTGAAGCCCGTCTCTGAACCACTGAACCTGAGAATGAAACACTCTGAACCACTGAACCTGAGAATGAAACACTCTGAACCACTGAACCTGAGAATGAAACAGTCTGAACCACTGAACCTGAGAATGAAACACTCAACAAGAAAATGAAACAGGTAATTAAAAAAAAATAACTAAAAATACCAAGAAACTGGGCTAATGAATTTTTATGTAAATAAACGAAACCGCATCCGAACCAGTGAATCCGATTATGAACCAGCAAATCCAGAATACGAAACGGTGGGCGTAAAATCAGATACTAAACACTGAAACGCCAATATAAACAAAGTGAAACTGAATCCGAATCACTGAAGTCGTATTCGAATCAGTGAACCCGAAAACCGAGGCAATGACTCTCCGAATGAATTAAATATGAAAAAAATAAATAAATAAAAGAGAGAAAGAAAGAAATTCCACAAAAAACGGAGCTTCACAAATTCCAGAGAGAGAGAGAGAGAGAGAGAGAGAGAGAGAGAGAGAGAGAGAGACGATGACACGAACCGCAGCGGACCGCGAACACAAAAGCAAACGAAGCAGTGAACCGAAAAATCGAACAAAAGCGATACGACGCAACAAAACCAGCGAACCAATTTATGAAACCCAAGATTACCTTAAAAAATAGAAATGAATGAATGAGTGAATGAGTGAATGGATGGATGGATGATGGATGGATGGATGGATGAAATGGCAAAGGTATAAATAGGTAAATAATGATGGAAATATAGGAACAAATTTATGAAAAGAAGAATATGTGAAAAAATAACTTGCATGAATGAATGAATGAATGAATGAATACCGATAAATAAAATACAGAAATAAAAGGAGAATGAATGAATGGATACACCAATAAATCAAACAAAAATATTAAAAAAAGATAAATGAAAACGATGAAGTAAATATATCACGTAATCATTTTTTTCTATTTTTTTTTCTATTTTTATATATTTTTTTGTTCATTTTTCATTTGACATTGTTTCATATATACAAAAATGTGAAGTAAGGAAAGGAGGAGGGGAGGAACGAAAAGAAAAAAGTAAAAGAGGAAAGAAAGGAGGGAAAACAAAATGAAGGAAGACAGAGGAAAGATAAGAGATAGGGGAGAATAAAGAAAGAGAAAAGATTAAGAGAAAAACGGGAGGAAAGTGGAAAAAAATAAAAACATGATGAGAGAGAGAGAGAGAGAGAGAGAGAGAGAGAGAGAGAGAGAGAGAGAGAGAGAGAGAGAGAGAGAGAATGAATGCAGCAAGTGCTAAGAGTATTTCATGGCAAAGAATTGATAATGACAATGTTAATAGCTTTCTGAACCTCTCTCTCTCTCTCTCTCTCTCTCTCTCTCTCTCTCTCTCTCTCTCTCTCTCTCTCTCTCTCTCACACGCTTTTAATTAACTTACGATGTTAGGCAACATTAATTTCCTTACTCATGTGACCCTCAACCTGCCATTATCACCACCATCACCACCACCACCTCATTATCACCACCATCACCGCTACGACCATCACCACTACCACCATTATCACCATCATTATCTCTACCATCACCACCATCACCTCATTATCACCACCATCACCACCACGACCACCACCATCACCATTATCACCCTCATCACCATCATTATCACCACCATCACCACCACGACCACCACCACCACCATTATCACCCTCATCACCATCATTATCACCACCATCACCACCACCACCATCACTACCACCTTCATTATCACCACCACACCGCCATCATCACCACCACCATCACCTTCACTATCACCACCACCACCATTATCACGACCACTATTACTTCCATTCTTAACATCATTGTCACTGTCATCACCATCACCACCAACCCACTACTATCATCATGAACACCACCACCATCACCACTATTTACACACTACTACAACCACCACCACCACCATTATCATCATCATCACAGAATCAAGCATCACCACCACCACCACCACCACCACCACCACTGCTATTATCATCACATAAATCTCCCGATCCATCATCACCAATACTACACCACAACACCACCACCACCACCACCACAGAATCCTTTCACAGTAATCAAATCTAACTTTCTACCCCAGAGAGAGAGAGAGAGAGAGAGAGAGAGAGAGAGAGAGAGAGATATGGGGGCTCTAAGTTCGTACGTCTGGCAGATGGTCTTCGCGCTCCTGGGATGGGTGTGTGGGAAAGGTTGTCGTGCCGGGAAAGGAAGATTGAAAACAGGGAATTACCAACAACACAGCGGTGGCAGGGAGGAATGCGAGGAGGAGGAGGAGGAGGAGGAGGAGGAGGAGAGGTTTAGCTGTGGAGTGGAGGAGAAAAGGCAAATAACGCTTTGAGTGTAAAATGTAAGTGAAATGGGGAGGAGAGAGAGAGAGAGAGAGAGAGAGAGAGAGAGAGAGAGAGAGAGAGAGAGAGAGAGAGAGAGAGAGAGAGAGAGAGAGAGAGAGAGAGAGAAACTAATAAAGGCATGCCGTATTATTATTATTATTATTATTATTATTATTATTATTATTATTATTATTATTATTACTATTATTATTATCATTATTATTACTATCATCATCATCACTTCTTTATCTTCTCATTTTAATTATTCCATCTATAGTTATTTCCTCCTTTTCTTTCCTTCCTTTCTTTCTCTCTCTAATATTCCTTCTTCCTTACGTCCTACCCTTACTCCATTCCTTCCTTCCTTCCTTCCTTCCTTCCTCTTCTATTCATGTGTTCCTCCTCCTCCTCTTCCTCCTTCCCTCTTAATTTCTTCCTCTCTTCCTCTTCACATGCTCCCTCTTACCAGCCCTTTCATTATAGTCTTTCTCTCCCTCCTCCTCCTCCTCCTCCTCCTCCTCCTCCTCCTTCTCCTCCGGCTCCTCTTGTTGTGACCTGAGCGATGAGAGGGAACTCTGTGCTTCATTAATCATTGACACCTCTCTCTCTCTCTCTCTCTCTCTCTCTCTCTCTCTCTCTCTCTCTCTCTCTCTCTCTCTCTCTCTCTCTTAAGATGACAAAGAGGAACACGGTTATAACATCTGAAGGAAGGAAGGAGGAGGAGGAGGAGGAGGAGGAGGAGGAGGAGGAGGAGGAGGAGGAGGAGGAGGAGGAGGAGGAGGAGGAGGAGGAGGAGGAGGAGGAGGAGGAGGAGGAGGAGAAGGAATACTTAGGAAGAACAGACATCATGTGACCTTTCTGTCAATAATAATGATATCTGCTGAGGAGGAGGAGGAGGAGGAGGAGGAGGAGGAGGAGGAGGAGGAGGAGGAGGAGGAGGATGGAATACCACTTTCATCACTCCTTTGTTTTTCTTACAAAGATAAAACAAAATAAAAGAATCTTTGTTGATATTTTTCTTTCATTGTACCGAAAAAAAATAATAATGATAATGATAATACAATACCATTCAGGTTTCTATAATACTCGTAATGGTTCTTTACTTCTTTCTCCTCCTCCTCCTCCTCCTCCTCCTCCTCCTCCTCCTCCTACATCTCTTTTTTCCATCTCCTCGTCTTCGTCTTTTCTTTGTTTCACCTTTACATCCACCCTTCTCCTTCCCTTTCTCTTCTTCTTCTACATCTTCCTTCTCCTCTACTTCTTCCTTTCACTTCTTATTTATTCTCCTATCTTTCCTCCTTTTTCTTATCTTCTACATTATCCTCCTCGCATTTTTCCTTCCATCATCATATTCGCTCGCTTCGTCTTCTCTTTTCTTCCTTTTACCTTCATATTCTTCCTCCTCTTCCTCATTTTCTTTTCTACAACCTCCTCCTCCTCCTCCTCCTCTTATTCCTCCATTCATCATAATATTCGTTCGCCTTTTCATCATCCTCTTATTGTTTTTTTTTCCTCCACCTCCTCTTCCCTCTTGCTTTCATTTTTTTTTTTCATTTTCCCTCAAAACTTTCCTCTCTTCCTCCACACAATATCACACAAACACACTTTTTCCTCCTCCCTCTCTTTAAATAAGTGTTTTCCTCCGCCGCAGACCTTTCCTCTCAGAATAACACAAATACATTCCTACTCGTCTTTTTCCTCTTTTTTTTTTTCCTCTTTTTTTCCTCATGGTGGGAAGCTCCTTTTGTGGTGCTTCATACGTGTTCGAGACTTAGATGAAACGCTTCAGTCGCACATTTTACAGCGAAAGGGGAGAGAGAGGGAGCGAGAGAGAGGGAGAAGGAAAGAGGGAGAGGGTAGGATTGTGTGGGAGTGATAAGAAATAGTGTTAAATCCCTTTCTGTCAGAGAGAGAGAGAGAGAGAGAGAGAGAGAGAGAGAGAGAGAGAGAGAGAGAGGGAAATGAAGCAATTGTATGAACCACTCAACGAAACACCACCACCAACAACGAACCAACGAACGAACCAACCAAAGGAGCAGTGAACCATCAACTCCGAACCTTAAAACCCCAGTAACCGGCAAACGAAGCTTCGAGTCAGTGAACCCGGAACACGAAACAGTAAGTGAAGCAATGAAACTTTAACGTTCAACAGCGAAAAGGTGAAATAAAATGGAGTCGGTAGGTCATAGAGAGAGAGAGAGAGAGAGAGAGAGAGAGAGAGAGAGAGAGAGCATAAGACAAAAAGAAAGAATAAGGAAAAGAGAAAAGGAAGAAAAAATGATGAAAGAAGATTTGAGAGAGAGAGAGAGAGAGAGAGAGAGAGAGAGAGAGAGAGAGAGAGAGAGAGAGAGAGAGAGAGAGAGAGAGAGAGAGAGAGAGTGATATTGGCATCAGGGAGAGAGAGATGAAAGGGAACTGTCCCACTCTCACTAATATTACTCCGATATTTTGTTCTTTGTCACATTTCAATTTTTCTATACACAGGCCAGAGAGAGAGAGAGAGAGAGAGAGAGAGAGAGAGAGAGAGAGAGAGAGAGAGAGAGAGAGAGAGAGAGAGAGATAATTTACATTCCTCCTCCCTTTTTATTATCATTGTTACGTCACATCCATTATTTTTATTGTTTTTCTATTAAAAGTTTGAATGGGGATGACAGAGAGAGAGAGAGAGAGAGAGAGAGAGAGAGAGAGAGAGAGAGAGAGAGAGAGAGAGAGAGAGAGAGAGACTTTACACATGAACACCCACACACAGTCAGACTCTCTCTCTCTCTCTCTCTCTCTCTCTCTCTCTCTCTCTCTCTCTCTCTCTCTCTCTCTCTCTCTCTCTCTCTCTCAGAAGAAAAAAAAATCGATCCTAGAACAAAAAATGAAAAAGAAGAACATTATTGATTCCAAAAATACAAACAAAGACTTGACCTTGAAGTAATGACCTTGTATATTCCTTCTCCTCCTCCTCCTCCTCCTCCTCCTCCTCCTTCTCTATCTCACCATCTCTCCTTCCTCTTTCTCCTCGACACAATTTCCTGCCCGAGTTTCAGGATCCTTGTCAAGTCCCACTACGATGATGTAGATAATAATTTTCTAACTTGGTAACTCTTCTTTTGTGAGTCCTGTTCTCTCTCTCTATCTCTCTCTCTCTCTCTCTCTCTCTCTCTCTCTCTCTCTCTCTCTCTCTCTCTCTTTCATTATCCTCCTGCTCCTCCACCTTTCTCTCTTCTTCCTCTTCCTACTCTCATATCTCCTCTCTCCTCTTTCATCTTCCTCTTGAGTGTTCCATTTGTTTCTTTCCTCTTTCTCTCTCCTCCTTTTTTATCCTTCACGCCTCTCTCTCTCTCTCTCTCTCTCTCTCTCTCTCTCTCTCTCTCTCTCTCTCTCTCTCTCTCTCTCTATCTATCTATCTATCTATCTATCTATCTCTCTCTCTCCCTCTCCCTTCTCTAACTTGACCTTTCCTTTTCTTGTTTATGTCCCCTCTCGGCCTTGTCTCTATAACTCCCTCTCTCTCTCTCTCTCTCTCTCTCTCTCTCTCTCTCTCTCTCTCTCTCTCTCTCTCTCTCTCTCTCTCTCTCTCTCTCTATCCTCTCTTTCTTTTTTATATCTGTCCCACTCCCTTCCCCCTCCCCTCCTTTCTTCCCTCCTAACACTAACTCAGCGGCCTCTCTCTCTCTCTCTCTCTCTCTCTCTCTCTCTCTCTCTCTCTCTCTCTCTCTCTCTCTCTCTCTCTCTCTCCCCAATGAATTTTTTTTTTCATCATAATTTTTTTCTCCTCCCTTCCTCCTTTTACGGCTACTATCATCTCCTCCTCCTCCTCCTCCTCCTCCTCCTCCTCCTCCTCCTCCTTTGTCCTCTATCTACCCATTATATATTCTATGTACTACATCAACTTATAGTAATAGTAATAGTAGCAGTAGTGGTGGTAATATAAGTAGTAGTAGTAGTAGTAGTAGTAGTAGTAGTAGTAGTAGTAGTAGTAGTAGTAGTAGTAGTAGTAGTAGTAGTAGTAGTAGCAGTAGAAAATATATTTCTCTAGTATATTTCATGATTTTCCTTGGAATGACAACTGCTTTCGTGTCAGAGACCCGTCTCTGTGAGCTGAGCACATAACAGAGGTGAAAGCGTCTGGCATGGAGGTGTACTCACTCTTTTTCTCAGCCTAAACCTTCCAAGCCTTGGTTCAACACAGCTTGTTCTCGTGCTATACATGATAGAGAGGTGGCTCACAAAGGATACTTAAGCCTTCCATCACCAGAATTTCATGCACTTTATATTTCTGCCCGGAACCATGCCAAGTCTGTTCTCCAACTAGCCAAAAATCCTTCATTAATAGAAAGTGTCAAAGTCTTTCAAGACCAAACTCCCCTCGTGACTTCTGGCATCTAGCCAAAAATATCTCCAATAACATTGCTTCTTCTTCTTTCCCTCCTTTATTTCAATCAGATGGCACCACTGCTATCACATCTATTTCTAAAGCTGAACTGTTCGCTCAAACCTTTGTTAAAAACTCTACCTTGGATGATTCAGGGCTTGTTCCTTCCTCTCCTCCACCCTCTGACTAATTCATGCTAGCTATTAAAATTCTTCGCAATGATGTTTTCCATGCCCTCGCTGGCCTAAACTCTCGGAAGGCTTATGGACCTGATGGGGTCCCTCCTATTGTTCTCTGAAACTGTGCCTCCGTGCTTGCACCTTGCCTAGTCAAACTCTTTCAACTCTGTCTGTCAACATCTACCTTTCCTTCCTTTCGTCAAGGCCGCTCTACTGGTGATCTTCTGGGTTTCCTTACTGAGTCTTGATCATCCTCTTTTAGAGATTTTCGTGAAACTTTTGATGCAGCCTTAGACATATTAAAAGCTTTTGACAGAGTCTGGCAGAAAGCTTTGATTTCCAGAATAATCTCCTACGGTTTCTATCCTTCTCTCTGTAACTTCATCTCAAAGTTTCCTTTTGTGACCGTTCTATTGCTGCTGTGGTAGATGGTCACTGTTCTCCTAAATCTATTAACAGTGGTGTTCCTCATGGTTCTGTCCTGTCATCCACTCTCTTCCTATTATTCATCAATGATCAACTCGACACAACCTTCCAGACAACTATCCCCTCTTCTTCAACGACACTCAACTGTCCCCCCTCTTCTACACTGAACATTCTCGGTCTGCCCTTTACTTATAATCTAAACTGGAAACTTCAGATCTCATCTCTAGCTAAAACTACCTCCTATGAAGTTAGGCGTTTTGAGACGTCTCCGCCAGTTTTTCTCACCCCTTCCAGCTGCTAACTCTGTACAAGGGCCTTATCCGTCCATGTATGGGGTATGCTTCACATGTCTGAGGGGGGTTCCACTCATACCGCTCATACCACTCATACAGGATAAAATCAAAAGCTTTTCGTCTCATCAACTCCTCTCCTCTAACTGACTGTCTTCATCCTCTTTCTCATCGCCGCAATGTTGCAACTGGGATCTTCTAACCGTTATTTTAATGCTAACTGCTCTTCTGATCTTGCTAACTGCATGCCTCCCCCTCCTCCCGCGGCCTCGCTGCACAAGACTTTCTTCTTTCTCTCACCCCTATTATGCCCACCCCTCTAATGCAAGAGTTAATCAGTATTCTCAATCATTCATCCCTTTCTCTGGTAAGCTCTGGAACTCTCCCTGCCTGCTTCTGGTATTTCCACTTTCCTATGACTTGAATTCCTTCAAGAGGGAGGTTTCAAGACACTCATCCTTCAGTTTTGGACTACAGCTTCGGGCCTTATTCAGGGGCCAGCATCTCAGTGAGCTTATTTTTTTTTTTACTGGATTTTTGTTGCCCTTGGCCAGTGTCCCTCCTACATAGAAAAAAAAAAATCTTCTTTCGTGTTTCTCCTCCTTTTATTCCTACTCCGCCTCCTCCTCTTCCTTTTCCTCCAATCCTTTCCAGTTCCATTTTCATCCGTTTTTTTTTCTTCTTTTTTCTCCGTCGTCCATAACTGTCTTAACTTTCACCAATAAAATGCGAATAAAAGGAATAAGAGTGATAGGCAATAAAGAGTGGAAGAAATTAAAGGAGAAAGAAATAAAAAAAGATCAAGATAAAGAAGTAAGTTGAATGACAGAGTTTAAATGAAAAGGCGAAGAAGTATTAAAAGGAAGGAAGGAAGGAAGGAAGGAAGGAAGGAAGGAAGGAAGGAAAGAAAGAAAGAAAAAAAAAGAAAGAAAGAAAGAAAGAAAGAAAAAGAAAGAAACGAAGGGAAGGAAGAAAAGAAGGGAAAAAGAGAGAAAGAAGATAAAACAGCCAATGAAAATGATGAGAGATGGAAAAACAAACATGGAAAATGGAAGAAAACAGGAAAACAAGAACTAATGAAAGAAAAAGAAACAGAAAGACATAAATTATAAAGATAAATAGAGTACCACCGGGAAGGTAAGAAAAGATGAGAAAAGTGAATGAATGTATGAATGAGTGAATGAATGAATGAATGAATGAGTGAACGAATGAACAAATGAATGACAAGCGCCCTTCATCACACTCCATTCACCTGCATCATCAGTGTGTTAATTAATGAGCGTGGGGTCCAGGTAATTATATCATGGTGAAGGTTATACTCACGCTCATAATAATAATAACAGTAGTAATAATGATAATAATGAAAATAATAATAATAATAATAATAATAATAATAATAATAATAATAATAATAATAATAATAATGATAATAATAATAATAATAATAATAATAATAATAATAATAACAATAATAATAATAATAACAAAAATAATAATAATAATGGTAACAGTAGTAGCAATAACAGCAGCAGCAGCAGCAGCAGCAGCAGCAGCAGCAGTAGCAGTAGCAGCAGCAGCAGTAGTAGTAGTAGTAGTAGTAGTAGTAGTAGTAGTAGTAGTAGTAGTAGTAGTAGTAGTAGTAGTAGTAGTAGTAGTAGTAGTAGTATAGTAGTAGTAACAACAACAACAACAACAACAACAACAACAACAACAACAACAACAACAACAACAACGAGCAGCAGCAGCAGTAACGACAACAACAACAAATACAAAAATAATAATAATAATAATAATAATAATAATAATAATAATAATAATAATAATAATAATAATAATAATAATAATAATAATAGGTGATAATACAGACATTGCGATATTTATTGAATGAAGTTCAAATGGATGAATGAAAAATGAAAAAAAAAATTGAAGAAACTTGATGCTCGGAAAAAAAAAAAACATAAGTGAATGACGAAGAAAAAAATAGATATATGAAAAGTGAGTGAATGCACTTAACGTAACGTAACGTAACGTAACGTAACGTAACCTAACCTAACGCAACCTAACCTAACCTAACCTAACGCAGCCTAACCTGACCTAACCTAACCTAACGCAACCTAACCTAACCTAACCTAACCTAACGCAAACTAACCTAACCTAACTTAACCTAATCTAACTTAACGTAACGTAACCTAACCTAACGCAACCTAACCTAACCTAATGATAAATGAAAAGTGAATGCATGAAAAACAAGTGAAAGGTAAAAAAAAAAAAATGAAATCGAATAAGGTAATAAAAAAATGAGGTAATAAGGAATGAAATAACGCAAAAGAATACAGAAACGAAATATGAGTAAATTAAAAACAGACGAAAGAACGAAAGAAAAAGTGACAGGGTGAAAATACACAAGGCAAATAAATCAATGCAACACAGCAAGTGAATGAATGAACAAAACAAAAAAATAAATAAAAATAAATAGATAAATAAGTAAATGTATGAAATGTCACGTTAATTATTGAGATAAAATAATGAGAAACACGAGTGAATGAAAACAAATACATTTATGAATGAAAAGAATATGATGAACACGAGGCAGAAACAGTGAAGTAATGATCTCTCTCTCTCTCTCTCTCTCTCTCTCTCTCTCTCTCTCTCTCTCTCTCTCTCTCTCTCTCTCTCTCTCTCTCTCTCTTTCAGGTCAGAATGCTGGAATGACTCACATTTCAGATAACCAATTAGCACGTTCGAGAGAGAGAGAGAGAGAGAGAGAGAGAGAGAGAGAGAGAGAGAGAGAGAGAGAGAGAGAGAGAGAGAGAGAGAGAGAGAGAGAGAGAGAGAGAGAGAGAGAGTATAGAGGTCTCGGAAGCCACACTAGTGCTTATGACCGTCAGATCCTCATCCCATGGACGCGACGTGACCAGAGGACCAGTATAGTAGTGTTCTTTTTTATGTAAGAGGGACACCGGCCAAGGGCAACAAAAGAATAAAGAAAAAAAAAAAGACCCACTAAGGTAAAGAAAGATCAAAAGGATAATCCGGAATTGAAGGACGAGTGTCTTGAAACCTCCTTGTGTTACTGTTATGTTAACCCTTTCGCTGTTATGTTACCCCTTTCACTGTTATGTTACCCCTTTCACTGTTATGTTACCCCTTTCACTGCTATTCGTCACATCTTCCCGTATTTACTAACTACTCTGCGACATCTTTTCTTGTTCAACAGCCACCTCCAAACATTAAACTGGCTTGAAATTGCAAAATCCATTTTTTTTTTTGGTCCATTTTTCTTGTAAATGCTTATAAAGATTCCATATATTGATTTTGGTGCAGTGAATTTTTGCTTATTCCACTGAAAGTGTTAAAGTATGCCAGTATTGTCTTGTAGTGTCTTGTGCCATAACCAGATGTCACGGGCGAACCTAACCTAACCAAATGGACAAAATTAATGAAAAGTGCGTGAATGGATGAATTAATTAACTTTACCTAACCTAACATAATATACACAACATAATATACATACATAAATCAGCATCTGAAGACAAGAGAACATTTTTTTTTTTTCTCTTTCTCTCTTTTTTTATGTCTTTTTTTTTTTTCGGTTGGTGCCTCTTAACGAAGAACTTAAGATTTGACATTAGTGAACCGAATGGATGCCCTTCCTACCCTAGGACCGTGGCCAGCATTCGAACTCGTGCGCCTCGGGACTCCTCGGCCTCCATAACCGAACGCGCGCACGGTTCCACTGTATCACGGGACCCCAGGGAAACTAGCCGTGGGGAAAAAAAAAAAAAAAGATGACAAAAGAGCGTATATAATGCCGTTCGAGCAAAACAAAAAAATGTGTCGAAGAAAACAGAAATACGATAATGGAAAGAGATGATGATTTTTTTTTCTTCTTCTTTCTCTCTTTTCTTTCTGCCAACAACAATCACTGAGCAAGGTTTTCATTCACTCATTGGCCCAAAAGACAGTTCATAATGGCGATAAAAAGAAAGGAAACCAGAATAACACAGGAATAGAACAGAATAGAGGAGTCACTGAGCACTGCAACAAACATCTCATCTCCTAATTGGCCCAAACATTCCCTTTATTTATCACGTGATGGAAACTGATTTCATATTCCTTAAAAAAAGAAAAAAAGAAAAGGTAAGGTTATTTGTATCCATTTTGTGATATTATTATCATTTTTATTATTAAACAAAATTAAGAAAAGAGCCACACTGAAAAAAATAAACAAAACTAAAGACTGTCCTACCAGAAGTCAATACGGATAAAGACATGGCAGAAAAAAAATAAAATTAAGATAAAAATACAAGTAAATAAATAAGTTAATAAATATGCAAATAAATCAATAAATAAAAACGAAGAAAAAATACAAATAATCTTAGAAATAAATGATAGTGACGACAGGAACATAAAATCAATTTGCCGCGCGTCACAAAAGAAGGTAATGCTTTGAGCCAATTAGCAGGTGAGAACATCGGCAGGTGTACATAAGGACCATAAATTGTGAAACACTTCTGTGCCGGATCTCCACTACACCGGGCATTCGTTATATGCGAGGGTTACGTTCTGCAAAAAGCTCGCATAATGAGAATCGCACATATATCATCGCATTAATCATAAGGGGTTAGGTTCCGCGATCCGTTTTTTGAACCCTCTAAATGTTTATTCCGGTATCGTTTCACAAAAAAATAAAGCACTAAAGCAACAGTAAAACACATACGTAACGATGAATTGTAAAATTTAATATGAGAGGACATTGCAAACAAACAAAAAAATGAAATTACGGGCTGTGTGCGGTGCGAGGAAAGTGCGGGGAAACATTTGCACCCACTGCCCTCTAGTGTGGGTCGGCTGCCTCACCCCCACAGTCGTACCACCGCCGCTACTCGCATAAGAGGGAATTTTTTCACGCATATTGAGAATACTTGGCACATTTAGGTTAGTCGCATATGATAGAATTCGCATATATCGAACTGGCACATATCGAATACCCGTCGTATTTTCAAAAGGCTCTAATTGAAGTGACACGAGATTTTAAGACCGCTTTTATGGTACTAGCGAGCGATTAACACGATTTCTACATTGTTAACAGGAGAAACAATCTTGAGAACCTGGCTCATCATCTCTGTGGCCTTTGGAAACAGTGGTGAGAGCAGAGCGTTTCTGAACAAGGACCTACAGACCATCTCAAACACTTCTGCACATCACCTCCGCTACTTTCAAAAGGCTCTGTATAGTTAAAGTGGCACGGGATCTTAAGGATGTTTTTCTTATGGTTCTAGCGACAGATTAACAAGATTTCTACAATATTAACAGTGTGTTCATGAGTCCTCAGATGTGTGTGTGGGAGGGGTCATTACTGCGTGAGTCGGCCATATTGTGGGTGTGAGTGACGTGACGAAGATAACTGGTTGGCAAGTGCGTGACATTACTACTGCAAGAGATATGAACAGTAGTAGTTGTAGTAGTGAGATGCAATGACGTGACTATAGTCTGTTCAGAGAAAGAATCTGAGCGAGACCTCTACCCGTTGGCAGCAGCTGCTCTGCTCACCACTGGCCCGCTGAGTCTGAGGGAAACTCAGCCTTCCTTGAGAAATACTCATAGTTCTTCACTTAGCTCAACAATTACACATGTTAGGCGAATCTTGTTTACAATCACGGGTAACAGTGTTTGTTCAACAATGTCACAATTATTAACCACGGTAGGGTAAAAAAAAAAAAATAACGAAGTAATTATGGCGAATACGATTTATAATCATTATGTCCAGCCATTGTGAGGTTATGTGTAAAATAAAACACGTCTTCTTGGACACAAACCACTCCTGAATATGATGGCGCTTTCAGATTTTGCATGAAAAATCATATTAGAGAGAAAAGTAAAGATTTCTGTAAGTGCTTTGCGTGTCGCCTTGCATCTTCCAGTGCCGCGCGGGAAGCAGAGGAGGGAGGCGAGTGTTTCCCTCCCTCTCCCTCCGTGGTGTCATCCTTCCCAACACACCCACCAAATCCCCACCTCTCCCACCCACACTCCCTCTTCCCCTCCCTCCCTCCCTCCCTCCCTTCCTCACACAACCCGTGCGTCACAGATGATGATTATTAATAATATCTGAGTGTATCGTTTATTATTTTTCGCATCTTGCTAAGTATACAGTTCCAACGCCTCAAATTCACGTTCTTCTTAAGTTTTATATAACAATAATATCAACATCAGTGTTCGTAAAGGTAACGCTTTAGTCGGATGTTGACATCTCTAGATGAAAAGATTCGCCATCATTAAACCCGCCAAATAAAAGACATGCATCATGACGCTTGGCGGACACGCTTTTGGCAGACACCTGCCACACTCAGTCATGGCAGACTTACGCTCTCCCTCCTACCACTCTCAAGGTAGAGCGATTGACATGTTACCGTTGATAAATTTATGATCCATTTAGCCGTCAATAATGACATGCCAGGGAGGCAGGGAGGGAGGGGCAGGCAAACACCCACCTGCCCCCTACTCTGCTTCCCGCGCGGTACTACTGGGCACTGGTCCACTGGAAGATGTAGGACGACAGTTGCGACACGCAATAATTTTGCAAGCAAAATCTGAAAGCACCATCATATTCTGATGTATTTTATGCCCGAGCATAATCTCACAATGGCCGGACATAATGATAATATGTAAAGTGGTGTACAAAATTTGATTCCTCGACTAATTACTTTGTTTTTTTATAACCCCATCAAGGAAGAAAACTGTGATATAGTTGAACAAACATTGCTCCATCCGTAAATGTAAACAAAATTCGCCTAACTTGTGTAATTGCTGAGCTAAGTGAAGAATTGTAAGTATTTCTCAAGGGAGGTTGAGTTTCAAACTTAGCGGCCAGTGGATGGCAGGGCTGCCAACCGAACACAGAGGTCTCGCTGAGATTTTTTCTCTGAATGGATTATAGTACAAATGAAACTACTATTACAAGTGATATGGTTAATATAGATGACATGATTATTGTACAAAAGACATAATCAGCATACGTGTAAGATGAAACCAGAATAACTGAAATGATAGGTAAAAACATTTGAACCGTTTGAACCATTTCAAACATCTGAAGCATTTATTAATATCTCACAAAGTTCAGTAGTTTCATCTCTGCAATAATGCCAGCCTTTCTTTAAATAAAAAAAAATTCAGGCAAAACTATGTATAAGTGAATAAGAACATACTTATATTATATACTTACATGGTACCTTTAAACAATATCAATGAAATGATAAACAAACAAATTACAAAACACTAAATACAAAATATAAAGACAGTAAAATATATACAACAAATAAAAATAAAATCAATAAATAAATAATAGAGAAATTAAACAAAAATAAATAATGAAAGATACAAAACGTAATAGGAAGGAAAAATTACACAGAATTATAGGAAAAAAAAAAATGACATGACAACAAACACAAACGACACGATGAATACAAACAACATGACCACTACCACTACTGCACAACCTTCCAAACACACTTCACTACTAAAAAGATAAAAACTAAATAATAAAAAAAAGATCAAATAAAAAAAGGAACCAAAAAGAAAGCGAAGTAGAAAAAAAGTAAACCACCTAACACTGGCAAGGAAATTATCAAGAAATTAACAAAAAAAAAATGGGAAAAGATAAAAAGAAAACAAAAGAAGACAAAAAAAAGTTAAGGGAGAAAAGACAAAAAGAGAGATATGAGAGGGAGAGAAAAAAAAACTGAGAAAGGGAGAAGAGAGGGGAGAAAAAAAGTTGAGAAAATGAGAAAAAAGTTAAGAAAGAGAGGAAAAAAAGTAAAAAGTCACAGTCTGTCAGGATTAATTAGCTGCCCTATTGGATTTATCACGATGGTACGTCATAATAGCTGAGAGAGAGGGTGAGGGAGAGGGTTAGGGAGAGGGAGAGGGAGGGAGAGGGAAGAGGGAGATTGGGAGAGAATCGATACGTGAAGATGGGGTGTGGTGGTGGTGGTGGTGGTGGTGGTGGTGGTAGTGGTGGTGGTGGTGGTGGTGGTAGTGGTGGTGGTTGTGGTGACGGAAGAGGCAGTAGTGATAGCAGTAGTTGTTGTTATGGTACTGATGGTGGTAGTAGTAGTAGTAGTAGTAGTAGTAGTAGTAGTAGTAGTAGTAGTAGTAGTAGTAGTAGTAGTAGTAGTAGTAGTAGTAGTACTAACAAAAATACAAAAATAGAAACAAAATAATAATGTAAAGAGAGAGAGAGAGAGAGAGAGAGAGAGAGAGAGAGAGAGAGAGAGAGAGAGAGAGAGAGAGAGAGAGAGAGAGAGAGAGAGAGAGAGAGAGAGAGAGAGATAGCACAATTATAAATCCCACTACGATAAAACAAAACAAAAAAAATAAAAAAAAGAAGAAAAGAAAAAGAAAAAAAGAACAAAGATAATGAAAACAAACCAAAAAAAAAAAAAATTAATTAAAAGATAAGACAAAACAAATACTTAACAGCATCACAAAACACATGAAAACAATAACACACACACACACACACACACACACACACACACACACACACACACACACACACACAATGACACAGACAAACAAACAGACAGACACACGGGACTGAAAGGATCGAACACATCTCAACATGGAGTCAGTACAACTTTCTTTTCTCCCTTCCTTCTTTCATTCTTTCTTTTTTACGTCTGAGAGAAAAACAATACGGCTCCTCCCTTCCCTTGTTTCATGAATATAAGGCGGGCTCGGCGTGGCGGCTGGGTAAGCTCATACATATAAGACAAAAGGGTGCTTGTTTGCATCAACTTGGCGGCCACGCTCCTCCCTAGACAAGCCACAGCCAATCATACACGATCTATTTAACATTTAGAGCTGCCACGTGTCTCGAAACTCCAGTAAGATAAATGAAATACAAAAGGGAGCTTGTTCATCCTAACTTGGCGAACATGCTCCTCCCAAGGCAAGCCACGGCCAATAACATACGATCTACTTGACATTTACAGTTGCCACATGACTTAAAACGTTCACAATATGGATAAAAGAGAGAGAGAGAGAGAGAGAGAGAGAGAGAGAGAGAGAGAGAGGAGAGAGAGAGAGAGAGAGAGAGAGAGAGAGAGAGGAGAGAGAGAGAGAGAGAGAGGAGAGGGAGAGAGATTAGAAGCTTATTCATGTTAACTTGGCGAACAGGCTCCTCTCAAGGCAAGTCACAGCCAATCATATGTGATCTACTTACCACTTAGAGCTGCCACGTGACTTGGAGTGTTTGCAGTATGGATAAGAGAGTAAGGAAACCTGTTCATCTTAACTTGGCGGGAAAAAGGAGATGTATTCATTTAGTCTTGGCGAACTGGCTCCTCCCCAACAAACTACAGCCAATCATACAAGATTTATTTTACATTTGGAGTTGCCGCGTGTCCTGAAGCCCTCATAATGTTAATAAAAGGGAAAGGAGACGTATTCAACTTAACTTGGCGAACAGGCTCCTCCCTCGATGAGCCACGCCAGTGATATGGGATTTAACATTTAGAGTTGCCACTTGCCTAGAAACTCTCTCATGATAAATAGAAGGCAATAAAAAGCTTGTTCACCTTAACTTGGCGAAGAGGCTCCACTTCCTACGTATCATAGCCAATCCATTCATTACATACACTTGAAACGCCCACAGCTTGAATAACAGATTGGGAAAGCGTGTTCATCTAAACTTGGCGGACAGACTCTTCCTCCTGACAGTCACGTCCAATGAGAAGTGTCCTACTTAACATAAACCACGAGTCTTCAAAGTTTGTTTATTCTAACTTAGTGGACAGACCCCTCTCGCTCGTAGCCACAACCAATGATATACGTTCTGTTTTTTTATATATGTATTTTTTTTTCAGTAATGTTTACGATATCCTTCTGAAACACCATGAGTAAAAAAAAAATAAAATAAAATAATAAGGAGCCTTGTTCAGGTTAATTTAGCGGGCAGGCTCCACCCTCTGCAAGCCAGGCCAATCACAGACAGGGACAGCGTGTTAAGGAGTTTACAAAAATAGAAGTTGAACTGTTAGTAATGATTCTTGCTAGTGACAAAAGCTAAGTAATCTTTCTAATATTTAAACAGCACACCAAAATAAATTGACGATGAAAAGTAAAAAAAAAAAAAAAAAAAAGAGGAAAAGAAAAAAAAAGAAACAAAGAAAATAGAAGAAAAGAAAAGAAAAATAAATAGGAAACCTGTGAACATTAAAAAAGTACAAGATGAGAGAAAATGTAATTAAAAGAAGATGGGAAAAGTAGTGATAAATGAATTGAGAAGTTAAAATGGTTACACTTTTTACACTTACGGAACAAATGGTCGATCGAAGAAGGCAATGAGGGAGAGAGAGAGAGAGAGAGAGAGAGAGAGAGAGAGAGAGAGAGAGAGAGAGAGAGAGAGAGAGAGAGAGAGAGAGAGAGAGAAAAAAAAAAAAAAAAAAAAAGAAAGAAAGAAAAGCACGGGGGACTTAAAAAAAAAAAAATCACCCTGAATATGACGCGGTTCGAGATGTAGAAAGTTTTAAGTTGGAATAAATTTGAAGTGTTTCAAAGTTAGAATACAAAAGAAGAGATAAAAAAAAAAAACTATATTTGAGACAAGGATTAAACAAGAGAGAGAGAGAGAGAGAGAGAGAGAGAGAGAGAGAGAGAGAGAGAGAGAGAGAGAGAGAGAGAGAGAGAGAGAGAACACACAGAAAATCGCACTCAGGCAAATATACAAGTTGAGCGGGCGTGTGTGTGTGTGTGTGTGTGTGTGTGTGTGTGTGTGTGTGTGTGTGTGTGTGTGTGTGTGTGTGTGTGTGTGTGTGTGTGTGTGTGTGTGTGTGTGTGTGTGTGTGTGTGTGTGTGTGTGTGTGTGTGTGTGTGTGTGTGTGTGTGTGTGTGTGTGTGTGTGTGTGTGGGTTGGAGGCTTTATAGCTTGAAAACTCCAGTCACAAAATTGCAGAGAAACAATCCTGTCTCCTTTTCTCCTCCTCTTCCTCCTCCTCCTCCTCCTTCTCTTCCTCTTCCTCTTCCTCCTCCTCCTCCTCCCCTCCTCCCGTACCAAAGTTCCCCGCCACAACTCTATTGGAGGCTCAGTAAAGCACGAAGGTTACGAGAAACAAAACAAAACACTAAATTTACACCTTCCGAAACAGAGAGAGAGAGAGAGAGAGAGAGAGAGAGAGAGAGAGAGAGAGAGAGAGAGAGAGAGAGAGAGGAGAGAGAGAGAGAGAGAGAGAGAGAGAGAGAGAGAGAGAGAGAGAAATTCAACTCCTTAAATCTAGTCTGCTGTATAATTTGTAAAAAGAACAATAATTTAAATAACAAGTACACAACCTTTGGGTACATCACTGATTCCCAAGTTTCCTCTGTGAGAAAATAACGAGAATAAAGTTAAAAGGGATACTGATATACTAATTATTAACGTTTTTTTATTTTTTCTCTGCAACTCTTAACTGATTCATTCAATCGTTCTGCTCAATACTATGACGTAAGAATTGATGTAACTGTGTGAGAAGGTAACAAAATATCAGGTAAAAATGAACAATGATATAATTCTTAACATTTACTTTTCCACTTATCTCTTAACTCAATGTTTGTCGACCTTTTGTAAGTTCATGCACCCTTCCGGGAGCTTTTGAAAAGTTCATGTACCCTCGCGCCTAGGACAATTATTTACACAAAAAGAAAAAAAAAAATTACATGAATAACTTACGTTTCTCTCTATTTTTGAAACTGAAAATATATAAATGTAAGTATTATGTCTCTTTTGTACACAGAAAATAACTACTCGGCCCTAAATAACAGCTGCATGGGTGCTGAATGTACAGTGAAACACAACGCCACATTTCAAACCCGTGAGGCGCGGGTTGCCTCTGAGTGTCATGTACTAATATAACACATCATTTTATAATACTTCAATCTCGATTCAAATAAATTTCTTAGCTGACACAATTTTCTTTCTAGAACATATTTTCCTGCTGTGCACTCCTGCAAGCACTGGCTGCATCATGCACCCCTCCATGTACCCCATTATTTCCATGCACCCTTGTAAAAAATTCATGCACCCTGGAGTGCACCACGTTGACTATCACGGCCTTAACTGACTCATCTACTTGTCTCGTTGAATTTATATGACGTGAATACACACTACACACACATCTTAAACGTACATTGTGACAAAAAAAATAAATAAATAAATAAATAAGTAAATAAAAATATATATATATATATATATATATATATATATATATATATATATATATATATATATATATATATATATATATATATATATATATATATATATATATATCAAGGTGAAAATGAACATTGATATACAATTTTTTAACATCTACTCTTTGACTTATTTAACTCATTTACTCGTTGAACAGTACGATGTAACAATTCAGATACACATTAACCAAAAATATCAGATGCCATTTTATTTTTAATTCATTAACTTTTCACAGATTCATTTCCACTATTTTCACTACAATATCAAGACAAAGTTTCAATGAATTTACTCCATTACCCCACGATTCCCAACTTTCATTGTGTTTGATTAGTGTGACCCAAAACTTCAGATTAAAAAAAAAAAAAAAAAAAAAAAAAGCAATGACCCAAACTCCTGATTAATTAAAAAAAAAAAAAAAATCTCAAACCGGATTTACTCCCATTATTTCCACTACAATACTCAGACAAACTTCCACTGTACATATTTACCTTACCACTTTATTGCTCCAAATTCACATTCCTTACCAATCTGTTCACGTGTTACACAAGAACACGAGAACACGAGAACACGAGAACACAACAGCAACTTCACCTTAACAATCTGCAATCTCTTCACATACAAATAATAAAAATGAACGAATGAAAAAAAAAATATAAAAAAAAATACTCCCGAAAAGAAATGTTCAGAAATTTAATTCCAAACTTTTTTAAATTCAGGTCGTGAGAAAGTGTAGAACGTAAGAAAGGAAATGGCTTTATTACCCCACCCTGGAGGAGGAGCAGGAGGAGGAGGAGGAGGAGGAGGAGGAGGAGGAGGAGGAGGAGGAGGTGGAGGAGGAGGTGGAGGAGGAGGAGGAGGAGGAGGGGACAGAAGAAAAGATTTAAGAGAAGAAACAAAGAGGGAGAGGAAGAAGAACAAGAAGAACAAGAACAAGAACAAGAAAAACAACAACAACAACAACAACAACAACAACAACAACAACAACAACAACAACGACGACGACGACGACAACAACAAGAGAATGGAAAAAAAGATTTACGAGAAACAAGAGGAGGAGGAGGAAATGGAAGAAGAGAAGAGAAGGAAAGAGGGAGGGTAAAGAACAAAGTAATAAAAAACGTGTAAAAATAAGATTAAAGAAAGAGGGAAATGGGAGAGAGAGAGAGAGAGAGAGAGAGAGAGAGAGAGAGAGAGAGAGAGAGAGAGAGAGAGAGAGAGAGAGAGAGAGAGAGAGAGAGAGAGAGAGAGAGAGGAACCATCAACAGCAAAAGTCAGGAAACAAAACCAACACAAACTTTCTCTCTCTCTCGGAATCTAGAGGAGGAGGAGGAGGAGGAAGAGGAGGAAGAGGAGGAGGAGGAGGAGGAGGAACCAGAAAAGGAGTAAAAAAAGAAGAAAGAAGTAAAAGACCAGGAGGAGGAAGAAATAGAAGAAACGAAAGAGTAGAAGGAGGAGATGGAGGGAGAGGGAGAGGGGGAAGAGGAAGAGGAAGAGGAAGAGGAAAAAGAAAAGGAGCAGGAAAAGAGAGAAAAAAAAGTGGAGGAAAAGCAGGAAGAAGAGAAACTAGAAGAAACGAAAAAAGAAGTAAGAGGAGAAGGAGAAGGAGGTGAAGAAGGAGGAAGTATGCAGAAGAAGAGAAAGAGGAGGAGGAGGAGGAGGAGGAAGAGGAGCAGATGATCACAAAACAAGACGACAACAACCTCCCAAACTCCAGCTTATTGTTAGCAGGACAAATAGTCGTACCAGGAGAGTCACACACGTTGTTTCTTAATGAACAGACGCCTTCTCATCCTGCATCTCCCGCCTCGCTGTGTTCCCCTTCACTGTCCTGCATCCCATCTTCACCCCTTCACTGGTTAATCTTTCCCATTACCACATATAACGCTATTTTTATTTTCTCACTGGTACATCTAACCTAACCTAACTACATATAACGTCATTTTCCCCCTGGTGAGTCTGTTGCAACCTAATCTAACCGAACCAGACCACATAACGTCTTTATATCGCTAGTAAACCTAACTTAATCACATATAACGTTATTTTTCGCTGGTAAATCTAATCTAACTCAACCTGACATAACCACATATAACGCTATTTTTCCCTGTTACATCCCTAACCTAACCTAACCTAACTAAGCTAACCTAACCTAAGCTAACGCTAATCTAACCTAACCTAACTAACCTAGCCTAATCTAACCTAACCTAACTAACCTAACCTAACTAACCTAACGCAACCTAACCTAACTAACCTAACCTAACGTAACCTAACCTAACCTAATCTAACCTAACCTAACGTATCCTAACCTAACGTAACCTAAGCTAACCTAACCTAACCTAACCCAACGTAACCTAACCTAACCTAACGTAACCTAACCTAACGTAACCTAAGCTAACCTAACTAACCTAACCTAACCTAACTAACCTAATTACTATCCTTCCAATCTATAACCCGTACCTAAGCCAACACAAGCACACAGCAAAGCTCACTATTACCATCCCCACTACCTAATGACCTCACAAGCACAATAATAGTACAGTAAACAGGACTATTACTGTCTGTACTATTCACACCGTGCACCGCCGCCCCACAAACACGTGTACATTGCAGGGGGAGGGGTAAGTGCAGCGGTAGGAACAGCTCACAAATAAGGCAGGGCGGCTACAATACAAGACACACAATGGCCAGAAGTAAAAGTTCTACTACTAAAAGGCCACTCGTAATCAAAAGGCCAAAAGAGAAGTAAAGGGCTTTTTTTTCTTTTCCTTTTTCTGTTTTTTTTTTTTTCGGGACGCATGAACGATTGAATGTGTGTGTGTGTGTGTGTGTGTGTGTGTGTGTGTGTGTGTGTGTGTGTGTGTGTGTGTGTGTGTGTGTGTGTGTGTGTGTGTGTGTTTTCTCTTTGTTATTGTTGTGATTTTTGGATACTGGTAATTACGAAGTTGGTTATTTTTTTCTCCTTTTTATTTGCACTCTCTCTCTCTCTCTCTCTCTCTCTCTCTCTCTCTCTCTCTCTCTCTCTCTCTCTCTCTCTCTCTCTCTCTCTCTCTCTCTCATTACTGTCTATATACACTTTCCTTTCTTATTTTTCCTCCTCTCTCCCTTCCTATTATTATTAGTAATGAGGACATGAGGAAGGAGGAAGAGGAATAGTAGGGAAAAGTAGGAGGAGGAGGAGGAGGAGGAGGAGGAGGAGGAGGAGGAGGAGGAGGAGGAGGAGGAGGAGGAGGAGGAGGAGGAGGAGGACCTGTGACATTTGTATGGTAAACTTTAAGAAGTGGGGCGCATATATCTGGAAGAGGAAGAGAACGAGGAAAAGGAGGAGGAGGAGGAGGAGGAGGAGGAGGAGGAGGAGGAGGAGGAGGAGGAGGAGGAGGAGGAGGAGGAGGAGGAGGAGGAGGAGGAGAGAAAGCACTTGATGAAGAGAAAACACAAACCATCTTACGCTCTCTCTCTCTCTCTCTCTCTCTCTCTCTCTCTCTCTCTCTCTCTCTCTCTCTCTCTCTCTCTCTCTCTCTCTCTCTCTCTCTCTTTATCGGACACCAATACCACGCCCCGCTCTAATACTTATTCCATTACACTAAAGCCTGAAGCAGAATTACTAGAGAGAGAGAGAGAGAGAGAGAGAGAGAGAGAGAGAGAGAGAGAGAGAGAGAGAGAGAGAGAGAGAGAATCGACATTGTGTTAAATGAGCGGATAAAGAGAGAAAGGCCAACCAACGTTTTTACTGCCTCTCTCTCTCTCTCTCTCTCTCTCTCTCTCTCTCTCTCTCTCTCTCTCTCTCTCTCTCTCTCTCTCTCTCTCTCTCCCTATGACATGGTGGCGTCTGTCCATCCGTCGCTACTACTACTACTACTACAACTACTACTACTACTACTACCACCATCACCACCACCACTACCACTTTTACTACTACTACCACCCCCACCACTACCACGACCACCACAATTCCCAGCACTTTTAAGTAGACGCCTTCTCAAAGCAACACGCAAAAAAAGAATAGCAATAAGAACCTCGAGAACAACAACAGCAAGTGACTCTCTCTCTCTCTCTCTCTCTCTCTCTCTCTCTCTCTCTCTCTCTCTCTCTCTCTCTCTCTCTCTCTCTCTCTCTCTCTCTCAAGTAGCCCATAACCCATTTTCCGCCAATTTCACGCACCGCCCCGGGCACTGAAGGACTGAAGGACTGAACTGACTTTCTTTTTTCTTGTTTACAGGTAATTTCTCTTATTTAGACCTTGAGAGAGAGAGAGAGAGAGAGAGAGAGAGAGAGAGAGAGAGAGAGAGAGAGAGAGAGAGAGAGAGAGAGAGAGAGATGAGAAAAGGACAAAATACAAAGGCAAGGCAGAGAAAGGGAAGGAAAGAAGAAAAAGAGGAAGGAAAGGAAGGAAAATGGAGAGGAGGGGCGAGCCGGAGGACAATAGAGAGGAAATAGAAGAATGTGGAAGAAGAGGGAAAAGGAAGAAATAAAAAGAGTATCCAGTAAGAGGAGGAGGAGGAGGAGGAGGAGGAGGAGGAGAACATGCGGTATGTAAATAAAAATTGTGGTTATTGAAAGGAGGAGGAGGAGGAGGAGGAGGAGGAGGAGGAGGAGGAGGAGGAGGAGGAGGAGGAGGAGGAGGAGGAGGAGGAGGAGGAGGAGGAGGAGGAGGAGGAGAAGAGAAAGAAGAAGAAGAAGAAGAAGAAGAAGAAGAAGAAGAAGAAGAAGAAGAACAAGAAGAAGAAGAAGAAGAAGAAGAAGAAGAAGAAGAAGAAGAAGAAGAAGAAGAAGAAGAAGAGAACGAGGACGACAATGACGAAAAAGAAGAAAGAGAAGAAAAGATAAGAATATCAACAACAAGAACAACAACAACAACAACAACAACAACAACAACAACAACAACAACAACAAACAAATAGAAGACGACGACGGCAGACAACGAAGAACAACAAGAACAAGAAGAACAAGGACTAGAAGAACAGGAAGAACAAAAACTAGGGAGCGAAAAACGAAGAGGGAGAAGAGGAGAGGAGACAGAGAAGGAAGACGAGGAGAAGGAGACACAAACATAGGAAAAGAAAAAAAATCTCCCAATTAATGAACTCAAAATTCCCTCGAGTGGTGAAATGTAGAGAAGGATTTTTTCCCTCTCTCTCTCTCTCTCTCTCTCTCTCTCTCTCTCTCTCTCTCTCTCTCTCTCTCTCTCTCTCTCTTCCTCAACATTCCTAATAAATTTTTGGACGAACATCTTATTGCGAGAGGAAGAAGTAGTATTGGTTTCCTTGAGGCTGGAGTGTGTTTGACGTGCTCTCTCTCTCTCTCTCTCTCTCTCTCTCTCTCTCTCTCTCTCTCTCTCTCTCTCTCTCTCTCTCTCTCTCTCTCTCTCTCTCTAGTGGAGGGGAAGGTGAAGTGGCAGAGATTGAAAGGGATAAGAATGAAAGAAGAGAAGGAAAATGAAACAAAGAAAACGAAAATAAAAAGGCCGAGGAGGATTAGAAAGGAAAAATTTTAAAGGAAAAGATAATTGTAGCAAAGAGAAAAAAGAAGGAGAGAAAAGGAAAACAAGGCAAGAAAAAGGGAGGTGGAAGGAAAGGAAATAAAACGATGAAAAGTCCTTGAAGGGAAAGCAAGAAAGTGAGGAAAAATGGGAGAATAAAAGGAAAGGAAAGAAGGGAAGGAAAAATAAGTAAGAAATATTTAAAAAAAGGAAGAAAAGAGGAAAATAGGAAGGACATAAAAGAAAAATTACAAGGAAAGAAGGAAAAGAAAAAAAATAAGAGGAAAAAGGAAAAGAAGGGAAAGGAGGAACAAAAGAAATACGAAAAAGTAACTGAAACTTAAAATAATGAAATAATGAAAACAGAAAACTAAATAAATAAGAGAAAAAGAAAAAAACGGGAAAAAAATAAAGAAGGAACAGGAAAAGAAACAGAAGGAAAAGAAACATAGAAGAGTGAAGAGGAAACAAGGGAAAACACAAAAAAAAATGGGCAAAGGAAGAAAGAAAACGACAAAAGAATAAAGACAGGAAAAGAAATAAACAGAAAGAAAGAGAAAAACTGAAAAAGAGAAAAAAGAGAGGGGAAAACAGGTGAGAAGCAGGAAGGATCATTATACTAGGCCACCTGTTTACACCTGTTTCCCTTAGAGGAGGAGGAGGAGGAGGAGGAGGAGGAGGAGGAGGAGGAGGAGGAGGAGGAGGAGGAGGAGGAGGAGGAGGAGGAGATAAGATGAAAATCAGATGATAAAATGGAAGAAAAACAACGTGTGACAGAGAGAGAGAGAGAGAGAGAGAGAGAGAGAGAGAGAGAGAGAGAGAGAGAGAGAGAGAGAGAGAGAGAGAGAGATTAAAGGAAAAATGTCGAAAGCACTTCATAAACACAAATTCTTTAACAAACAATCTCTCTCTCTCTCTCTCTCT
>NC_087173.1:10907985-10915485 GCF_035594125.1 Scylla paramamosain
TCCACTTCCTTTCTTCTTCCAAGCTTAGCAACATTTCTTTATTCTCTTCTGTTCCTGTGCTTCTCTTCCTTCTTCCTCTTCCTCTTGCGTTTCTTCTCTTCGTTCTTCCTCTTCCTCTTGTGTTTCTCTTCTCTTTCTCTCCCTCTTCCCGAAATTTATCACTCGTGTCTCCTTATACATTTTTTTCTTTCCTTCCCTTCCTTCCTTCTTTCCTCCTCGCCTCCCTCCTTCTTTCTCCTTCTATTCACGAACTTTATCACTTATGTCCTCTTGTATCTTTCTTCTTTCCTTCCCCTCCTTCCCTTTTTTATTGTATCTTATTTAATTCCTTCCTTCCTTCCTTCTCTTGTTTCACTTCTTCCTCTTCCTCCTCCATTCCTCTTCTTTTTTTCCCTTCTTTTCTTCTGTATTGTCTTTCTTTCTTTCCTCGTTCATTTTTTCTTCCTCTCTTCCTTCCTCTTCCTCCCTTTTTCATCTCTTCTTCTATTTCCTCCTCTTTCATTCCCTCTTTCTCTTTTACTAGTCTCTCTCTCTCTCTCTCTCTCTCTCTCTCTCTCTCTCTCTCTCTCTCTCTCTCTCTCTCTCTCTCTCTCTCTCTCTCTCTCTCTCTCTCTCTCTCTCTCTCTCTCTTCCTTTCTTTCCTTTTCCCATTTCCTCCCTCATCTCTTGCTCTTCCTCTCCTTTCATTTCCCCTTCCCCCTCGCACCATCACCTCTTCCTGTTCCTCTTCTCTCCCTTCCTTTCATTCGCACCCTCAACTCTTCTTTCTTCTGTCCTCCGTTCCTTACCTCTTTTTCCCTCTACATCATCATTAATTCTTCCACCTTTTCCTCTCTTCTTCCCTTCTTGCTCCTATCTTCACCATTACCTCTTCTTCCTCTTGTCCTTCCCGTTCCCATCTTCGCCTCTTCCTCCTTCTATCCTCTCTCACCTATTCCTCCTGTTCTCTTCTCTTCCTTTTCACCCTCATGTCTCTCTCTCCTGCCCTCCCTTCCTTTTTCCACCTTCATCTCTTCCTCTCCTCCACTACCTTCATGCTCCCTTCACGCTCCCTTCACGCTCCCATCACCACAAGTTGGCCGCTTCAGACTCCCTCGGCCCATCGTCAGCCTATCTACTGCCTGGCTCCCGATTTTCCATTTCAAAACGGAAACAAACACAAAAGGAAAGAAAACGGAGCCGCGGTGTTTTATCACGATGACTGTGTGTGTGTGTGTGTGTGTGTGTGTGTGTGTGTGTGTGTGTGTGTGTGTGTGTGTGTGTGTGTGTGTGTGTGTGTGTGTGTGTGTGTGTGTGTGTGTGTGTGTGTGTGTGTGTGTGTGTGTGTGTGTGTGTGTGTGTGTGTGTTCTTAGAGTTTAATTAAAGAGTATCTATGTGGACGACTCACTAAATAACACACACACACACACACACACACACACACACACACACACACACACACACACACACACACACACACACACACACACACACACACACACACACACACGACAAAAAAGTCAATTTACCTTATGTTGCTGTTGTTGTTGTTGTTGTTGTTGTTGTTGTTGTCGGTGGTGGTGGTGGTGGTGGTGATGGCGTTGGTGGTGGTGGCGGTGGCAGCGGTGGTGGTGGTGGTGGTGGGTGGAGGTTCACATTAAGAACTCAGAAAGGGTTTTGTAGAAGCCTAATTTTCCTTAATAAGTAGACTAGGCCTACTGTTAGACTCCACCCAGGTTATTCAAGATATTTTTTTCTTTTTCTTCAGAGTGAGGAATGTTATGTCAGACTAGTGTGGACGTATAAGTGCGTTGGAAAGTCATGTTAGTGGAGAGAATAGTAGAGATAGTGAGGAAAGAGGAGAGGGAAGATTGACTGATTGACTGACTGACTGACTGGCCGAAGACTTGCTGACTGACTGATTGACTGACTGACTGACTGGCCGAAGATTTGCTGACTGACTGAATGATTGAATGACTGATTGGTCGAAGACTTGCTGACTGACTGATTGACTGACTGACTGACTGGCCGAAGACTTGCTGACTGACTGATTGACTGACTGACAGACTGACTGGCCGAAGACTTGCTGACTGACTGATTGATTGACTGACTGACTGGCCGAAGACTTGCTGACTGACTGATTGACTGACTGACTGACTGACCGAAGACTTGCTGACTGACTGATTGACTGACTGACTGACTGGCCGAAGACTTGCTGACTGACTGATTGATTGATTCACTTAAGGCTTGTTGACTAACCCAAGACTGACTGACTGACTTGTTGACTGACTGAAGACTGACTGAAGATTGACTGACTGATTGACTGATTGAAGGTTTGTTTACTGACTGATTGGTTGACTGACAGAAGATTTGTTGACTGACTGACTGAGTGAAGACTTGACTGAACTGACTGACTGACTGACTGACTGACTGACTGACTGACTGACTGACTGAAGAATGACTGACTGAAGACTATGACTAACTGACTGACTGGAGACTGATAACCTGTGGCCCTGATTTACCTGCAACAATGGCAAGAAATCCTGCGTCTCAGCCTGGCACGCACCTGTACCATCTGTGGGAGAGGAGATGGGGAGAGTTAGCAAGTGATGTGAAAACTGAGAGGAGAGCGAATGTTAACTGGTGATATTCAAATAGTAAGAGAGGGAGAGAGAGGGAGTGTTTGCAGACAATATGAGAACTCCGGTGATATGGAAACCAGGAGAGACGAGAGTGAATGAAAATGCATAAGACACTCAGGTAATGTGAGAACTGTAAGAGGTAATAGTGAATATTTGCAGGTGATACTGAAAATTCAGGTAACGTGAGAATTGTAAGAAAGGACAAAAGTGAGAGGGAGGATTAATTTACAGGTGATATAGAAACTCAGGAAAAAAAGAAAGTTAAATATTTCAATTCTGCGTTTTGTTATTACTAGGGAATGAAATAAAGGAAAAGTTCAACATGAGGAGAGAGGATAGAAGACCTTTTTTCCTGCTAATGGGGAATGAAAAGGTGAAGTTATGTTGAAGGGAGTTTGACAAGGATTCTGAATGGTGGGTGAAAAGGAGAACAACAATGAAAAGGCCACTTAATCACCTCTGTGGCCTTTGAAAAACAGTCCTGGAACCTTTCAAAATACAAGCTTAGGTTAACCCTTTCTCTGGTATTAGCCACACCTTCCCTTAATTACCAATCACTCTGAGACATCTTTTCTTGTTCCACAGCCACCTCCAATCACTGAACTGGCTAGAAATTGGGAAAATCTATTCTTTTTTATTTCCTTCTCTCTTGTAGATGCTTATAAAGATTCCGTTCATTGATTTTAGTGGTGTGGAGTGTTGCATATCGCAGTGAAAGGGTTAATGTAAAAATCCCACCTGTTTTTAATCATTTCCGCAGACTGAAGAACAATTACAACACGTTTAGAAAATACAATCACTGAGCACACCTGTAATTAGCACCTGTCATTCATTTAAAACTCAGGTACGTTTAAAAGTCCTGTGCCCATTTTGTTATCAAGAGAATAGTAATGATTTAGAACGACCTTTTTTGACATTTGCATTGATATTAATTACCTACGCACTATTCCATCACGTGCTGAAGAGAGCGAGTATTAGTCTGGTTTCACTGGTCGATGCAATATTGGTTGACTTTAACCTTACACTGCGACACGAAACAATCAGCAGAACCAGAAGCAATGCGTGAAGTCTTTATAAGCATCTACAAGAAAGTTAGCGATGAAAAAGAATACATTTTGCAATTTCTCCCCAGTTCAAAGGTTGGATGTGGCTGTAGAACGAGTAATGATGTCTCAGGATGATTGGTAATTAGGGAAAGGTGTACCAGGTGGCAGTCAAAGGGTTAAGAGATTAGATAACTGTATGGGTACGTATGAGAGGTGAGTGTAGGTGTGTGTCCTATAGAGGCACTGCCACGTGTAGGGGTGATGGATTCCTGCAGCTTCCCTTCTTTTCTTATGTTCTTATGTAAATGGAAATAGGTAGGCATGTTTTGTACAGGGACTGTCACGTGTACGTCTTATGGTTTCTTGCAGCTTCCCTTCTCCTCTTATATATGTTGTCAGGTTGGCTTTTTGGGTCAGAGGTACAGGTGAATTTTTTGGGGGAGTTAAATCGCCAAATAGGTATAAAAACAGATATCTGCAAATCAGGCCTCCATTCAAAATTTGGCGAAAGATCTCAACAAACGAAAAATGCCAGGGCTCAACAGAAAATGCCAGAAATCAGCAGTAAATGAGAGAACTCAGAAAGAAAAAAATAAATGAATAAAACGGCAAATATAAAAATGAGATCTCAGCAGAAAACGCCAGAAATCAGCGGGAAAAATGTCACATCTTAACAGAAAACCTGCAGAAATCAGTAAAGATGAATGCCACACCCCACAAAAAAAAAAAAAATGCTGAAAAAAAAAAAAAAAAAAAAAAAAAAAAAAAAAAACACGTAAAAGTATACATTATCCCGCGTTACAATCCCCAATCACCAATAATCGTTCCCTTTGCACAGTGACCCAGCAATGAGTGACCCAGGGTGAGGCACTGTCCTCCCTTGCACCCATTAGGCGATACACATAATGAAGCTACAACGACACAGAGTCTATCACCCCGACAACTCACCCCCATCACCATCACCATCAACACCACCCCAGCAACTCAACACCAACACACCACCACCATCACCGCCACCACCAAGCCACTCAACACCTATGCACTATTACCATCACCCCATCACTCATTCACCACCTGTACACCCTCACCATCATCACCATCATGCCACTCACCACATCCCGCTGGTTACTCGTCAATAGAGGGTCAATGAGTGGTAGTGGTGGTGGTGGTGGTGACCTTGACTGGCTACACTGACTAATTCCTCTATAATAATTAACCTTCGCTACACCAATGACAAAGGTTAATTGGTATCCTTCCTTCTAACTACTCTGACTAAATTCAAGAAGCGACAATGACAAAAAATAATAAAACCTTTTGCTAATCTGTCTCAGCGTACGGAACTGACTCGTCTTAACTACACTGACTCATTTCCTCTCGTCCACCTGCTGCAAAATTACACATAAAATCTTCCACAGTTTTTTTCTTTTTTTTTTTCATTTTTTTCCCCTTTTTTTTACCTATTTATTCCTTATCTCTCTCTCTCTCTTTCTCTCTCTCGCTTCTTTCTTCTCCTCTTTCTCCTCCTCCTCCTTTCTCTTCACTTTCCTCCCTTTCCCTCACCTCCAACGTCCTTCAAACTCTCTACATTCTTTTCCTCTCACTCTCTCCTCTCCCTCCTCTCTTTTGTCCCACTCCTTCCTTCTCCCATAATATCATGATCTCCTCTGCTTTTCCTGCAACCATTACACTCTCTCTCTCTCTCTCTCTCTCTCTCTCTCTCTCTCTCTCTCTCTCTCTCTCTCTCTCTCTCTCTCTCTCTCTCTCTCTCTCTCTCTCTCTCTCTCTCTCTCTCTCTCTCTCTCTCTTCGTCTTTTCCTCTCGTTCTGTCGGTAATGTTCGTCTTTTCAATTTCATTCTTTCTCTCCCCTTCCCTTGCTAATCCTCCTCGTTCTCTCTCTCTCTCTCTCTCTCTCTCTCTCTCTCTCTCTCTCTCTCTCTCTCTCTCTCTCTCTCTCTCTCTCTCTCTCTCTCTCTCTCTCTCTCTCTCTCTCTCTCTCTCTCTCCACTTGGTATAATGAAAGGAAAGGAGGAAAAGGAGAAGGAGGAGGAGGAAAAACAGGAAAATGATGGAATGTAATCTTCATTTAAATTCGTCAAGTAAGCAAACTCTCTCTCTCTCTCTCTCTCTCTCTCTCTCTCTCTCTCTCTCTCTCTCTCTCTCTCTCTCTCTCTCTCTCTCTCTCTGGTCAAGTACATCTAAGGATCATCGAAAGCGCCTCTTCAATATTCCTCCTCCTCCTCCTCCTCCTCCTCCTCCTCCTCCTCCTCTCCCTCCTCCTCCTCCTCCTCCTCCCCCTCTTTCTCCTCCTCCTCCTCCTCCACCACTTCACTCCTCTCCTCTTCCTCTTCCTCTTCCTCTTGTTCCTCTGCTTATTTTCCATCCATTGATCACATATTCTCTCTCTCTCTCTCTCTCTCTCTCTCTCTCTCTCTCTCTCTCTCTCTCTCTCTCTCTCTCTCTCTCTCTCTCTCTCTCTCTCTCTCTCTCTGTACTATTCATACACGGATTAAAAAAAGGAGAGGAGGAGGAGGAGGAGGAGGAGGAGGAGGAGGAGGAGGAGGAGGAGGAGGAGGAGGAGGAGGAGGAGGAGGAGGAGGAGGACTAAATAAAGGAGATATGCATTAACAAAAATAAGGAATAAGGAAATGGAGAAAAAAGGAAAGGAAGGCAAAAAATGAAAATAGAATAACATAAATGAGAGAGAGAGAGAGAGAGAGAGAGAGAGAGAGAGAGAGAGAGAGAGAGAGAGAGAGAGAGAGAGAGAGAGAGAGAGAGAGAGAGAAGAAAATAGGGAAATGTGAAGAAAATAATGAAGAAAACGAGAGAAAGATTAAAGGGGAGGCAAGTTTTCCTTCATCAATTATTCCTTCCTTTCATTCCTCACTTCTTCTTCTTCTTCCTCCTCCTCTTCCTTCTCCTCCACAAGTAAATGTATTTACTTGGTATTAATAAATTCAATTAAATTCTCGAGTAAAGACATTAGTTCATCTCTCTCTCTCTCTCTCTCTCTCTCTCTCTCTCTCTCTCTCTCTCTCTCTCTCTCTCTCTCTCTCTCTCTCTCTCTCTCTCCTTTCTTTAACCGTATTTGTTTATTAATTTTTCACGATGGAATTCTCATTAGAAAGTCAACACACACACACACACACACACACACACACACACACACACACACACACACACACACACACACACACACACACACACACACACACACAGGGTCAACAAAGATTTAGTCTATGCAACTCCAGCCTCTCTCTCTCTCTCTCTCTCTCTCTCTCTCTCTCTCTCTCTCTCTCTCTCTCTCTCTCTCTCTCTCTCTCTCTCTCTCTCTCTCTCTCTCTCAATTTTCCCGGTAATCTCCCACCAGTTCTCTTAATCCAAGGTGCCCATCGTGACAAATTCCAACATCTCTCTCTCTCTCTCTCTCTCTCTCTCTCTCTCTCTCTCTCTCTCTCTCTCTCTCTCTCTCTCTCTCTCTCTCTCTCTCTCTCTCTGTCCTTCATGGTCTTGCTCCTCCATCTTTTTTTTTTTTTTTTTTCTTATTTCTTCACGTGCTTCCTCTTTCTCTTCCTTCTGTTCCTTCTCTTCCTCCTTCTTTCTTCTGTATTATCCTTTCTCCCCCTTCGGTAGTTAGCGGAGAACAGTTACCTAAGTTACTTCAAGGGCTATTGGTGTTCAGTCTTCCTTTGTATTCCTTTGTATTCGTTTATTCAGTCTTCTTGGTTCTCTTCCCTTTCTCTATCTTCTTTCCCTTCTTTTCTTCACTCCTCTTTTCTCTTTCTCTTTCGTTCGTTTATTCCTTCCTCCCTCCTTCACACACACAAGAAAAAA
>NC_087173.1:10930485-10932985 GCF_035594125.1 Scylla paramamosain
AGCCAAGAGGGGCGCCATGAACTACGAAGAAGTGGCTTGCGGCTGTTTCTGGTCAAGACTCCCTTACGGCGCGCGTGTCTTGGGGGTCACCGCTTCTCTGGGTAAGGATGCTGTGTTGTTGTGCTGTCGCTCCCTATCGCTGTCTTTGTTATTATTCTGTTCATTTGTCTTTTCCTCTTGTTATTGTTGTTGTTGATGTTGTTGTTGTTTAGTGAACCGGTTTTGGTTTTCTTTTTTGTGTGTTTTATTTTTATTTATTTTTTCCTTTGCTTAATTTACGTGTTCATTTGTTTATTAGTCCATTGTTGTATTTGTTTGTTTGTTCGTTAATCTGTTTTTTTTTTCTTTTTTTTCGTGTGTATGTTTGTGCGTGTGTGTGTGTGTTAGTGTATCTGTTCATTGTTCATTCATTCACTATTGTGCTTATCTCTTTGTGCGTCTATTCATCCCTTCATTCACTTGCAAATTTATCATCTGCTTCACCTGTTTATTGTTCTGCTTTGTCTCGTCTCTCTTTTTCACTTTGTTTATTAATTCACTGCCGTCCTTGTTTATTTATCTTCCGTTTGTCTCATTTATTTATTCATTAATCTACTAAAGCATCTATTTACTTCTTATTCGTCTATTCACATTATCAAATTTTGTCTTCATTTTTTCATTTATCTGTTTATTCATACGTACATTCACCTATTCATCTATCTAATTATTTATACATTCACTATTCATTTTGTTTTCTTATTCATCTCTATTCATGTTCATTTTATTTTCATTTTAAGGCTTTTTTTTCTTTAATTTATGCCATCATGTTCTCCTTCTTCTAGTCATTTATATTTCTTCTTTTCCTTCAAACGTTTCCAGTGTGTATTGTAGGTTTTTTTTTATCCCTAAGTGTTATATGCTCTCTCTCTCTCTCTCTCTCTCTCTCTCTCTCTCTCTCTCTCTCTCTCTCTCTCTCTCTCTCTCTCTCTCTCTCTCTCTCTCTCTCTCTCTCTCTCTCTAAGTGCTACAATCTTATTCATGATACTAAGCTTTCCTCTTTCTCCTCGTTTTCTTCTCTCTCTCTCTCTCTCTCTCTCTCTCTCTCTCTCTCTCTCTCTCTCTCTCTCTCTCTCTCTCTCTCTAGGTCTTAACTGATAAACAAAACTTCACCATATCTTATCATGTACAAGTATTCTTATCTAGTTCATGTGTCGTTTAGTCTATCTTATCTATCACGTACGTCTATATAATCCAATTCGTCTATTTATCTTTGTTATTATTTACATATCTCTGTACTTTGTCACCCCTATTTATAGTATACGTCTTCATTAGTTAACTCATCTAACGACCAAGTGGCTTCTATATTTATCAGGTGGTTAAATCTCTCATCTACCTTGGCTAGTGTGCACGTGTTTAATTACCTGTGCGTTAATTAAGCTTCAGTGGCCAGCAATTGGTCCGCCCGTTCACCTTTCATGTTGTAGCTTTAAAATTAAAGCTACACCTAACCTAAACTATGCTAATCTTTCATGTTGTAGCTTTGGGAATTCATTGCTAGACTTAACCAAACCTTTTACGATGTAGCTTTTTGGAATTAATTGCTAAAACCTAACTTGACCTTACCTAACCAAACCTGACATAACTTGACTTAACCTAACCTGACCTAACCTAACCTAACCTTTTACGATGTAGCTTTTGGAATTAATTGCTAAAACCTAACTTGACCTTACCTAACCAAACTTGACATGACTTAACCTAACCTGACCTAACCTAACCTAACCTAACCTTTTCACGATGTAGCTTTTGGAATTAATTGCTAAAACCTAACTTGACCTTACCTAACCAAACCTGACATAACTTGACTTAACCTAACCTGACCTAACCTGACCTAACCTAACCTAACCTAACCTAACCTTTTACGATGTAGCTTTTGGAATTAATTGCTAAAACCTAACTTGACCTTACCTAACCAAACCTAACCTAACTTGACTTAACCTAACCTGACCTCTCATCTTCTAGCTTCGGGAATTAATTGCTAAGCTTAACCTAACTCTAACTTGATCATTAACTTGACCTGATGTAACTTGATCTGACTTAACCTTTCATAACATGACAAAAAAAAAAAAACCTAACCTAACGTAACCTAACCTAACCTAACCTAAAATGACCGCTGAATTACCTAACCAAACATGACCGCTGAATTACCTGACCTAACTTAACCTAACATAACCTGACCAGAAGAAACTTGACCTAACCTAACCTAACATAACCTGACCAAAAGGAACCTGACCTAACCTAACCTAACACAACCTGACCTAACTAGTGTGACCTAACCCAACCTGACCTAACGTAACCTAACCTAACTTAACCTTACCTACTCTAATACATCTTTTTTTCTCTCTCTCTCTCTCGTATAACACATAAATATTTTTTTTAATAGACTTTTTTCTTTTCCTTGTCTTTTTTCTAGTTTGTTTTTCACGAATCTTTTTGACTTTTATTCTTCCATTTTTTTTTATCA